>NW_004949194.1:1283420-1283963 GCF_000317375.1 Microtus ochrogaster
TGTGTATAGGTGTTTGGCTTGCATGTGTTCAAACATTAACTTATGAGGTCCAATTGTAAAAGTACAATGGAAGTGTCACCATGTCTCAGCTCTAAGACATATTTGTACAGAAAAGCCTTGGAAAAGGCCGGGCAGTGGTGGCGCACGCCTTTAATCCCAGCACTAGGGAGGCAGAGGCAGGCAGATCTCTGGGAGTTCGAGGCCAGCCTGGTCTACAAGAGCTAGATCCGGGACAAGCACCAAAGCTACAGAGAAACCCTGTCTCGAAAAACCAAAATAAAAAGAAAAGAAAAGCCTTGGAGGACACTGACCCAGAGAGGTCAGTGCAGCTGGAGGTCAGCAGGACTCAGGAGAGACAATGGTCATCTGACTCCAGGTCCTAGGTCTGTATCACCAAGCTCTGCAGCTCAGCTCACACATGGCAAACACTGCTCCTCCCACGCAGCACAGGAGGCCCACCATCTCTGAGCATTCAGGTTTTCCTGCATCTGCCTGTGAGTCATCTTTTGCCTGTTTGTCAAAGCCATGGATTGTGGATGGAGG
>NW_004949195.1:0-501 GCF_000317375.1 Microtus ochrogaster
GGCGTAAACGAATGCAGACAGATTGTAAAAATATATATACAGCTTTAATGGGGAAACAGACTTACAGAACCACTGTTCCCGCGGAGACCAGGAAAGCAGAAGAAAGGGCTGGGAGGAAGCTTGCCAAATTTATAGGCAAACATTAGCCCGAGGCAAACACGCCCCCTAAGGGGCAGGACTTATCCCTACAGGTTCATCTTAGATCTTCAGACCAGGAGGTTTCACTGTGCAGCCCCATGCAGTTCACACTCACAGTCCCACAGCTAGGGAACAGTTCTGCCCCTAAGCATCTCTGGTACAGGTTAGTCAACTTGTGTGAAATTTACATACATGAAATAGCACTCTGCATTCTCTTGGCACAGCTTTCCCACCTTGTGATGTCATGAGCATCAGTTTCCTCTTCTTTGTTTTCAGTGCATTTGGGTCACTGTGTACCCATCATAGAGTGAACATCTGCTTCACTGTGCATCCATCATAGAGAGAACATCTGGTTCACTGTGT
>NW_004949195.1:4841-14879 GCF_000317375.1 Microtus ochrogaster
TACCGATCCTAGAGAGAACATCTGGTTCACTGTGTATACGCATCATAGAGTGAACATCTGGTTCACTGTGTACCCATCACAGAGAGAACATCTGGTTCACTGTGTACCCATCATAGAGTGAACATTTGGTCATTGTGTACCCATCAGAGAATGAACATCTGCTTCCAAACACTTGTGGTGAAAAACAGCCACCATTTCTGGTGCCCACATCAGACATTCCTTGAGGTCTATGAGATTTATATCTAGGGGTCAAATCTCTGAGTTACAAGGTACAACTTCTAGAGATGACTTCCAACCTACAGAGAGGACTCTGCCCCAAGAGGTGTGGTATGACCAACAGGCCAACTCTGGGACTACTCACTTCTTAGTCTTGCTTCTGGATGCCCCACCTCCACAAAAGCTCACTGAGCATAAAGCCACATTTGAGGAGTCAGTGAAATGGCTCAGAGGACAAATGTGTCTGCCACCAAGCCTGACAACCTGGGTTCAAACCTGGGACCCACATGGTGGGGAAAACTGATTCCAGCATGTTGAAACATAACATGGGCCTGTCCAATCCTGGTACAGAACACAGACACCAAGTTTGTATTCTACTTCTCTCAGTCACCCCAACTGTTAAGGTACAAATCGCACTGTGACAAATCTACTGAAATTTATTTTATTATTTTATTTTTTGGTTTTAAGAGAAAGGGTTTCTCTGTAGCTTTGGGCCTATCCTGGAACTAGCTCTTGTAATATTGTTAAGGTTTACCAGTCAGTTGTGGTGGCACACACCTTTAATCCCAGTGCTCAGAGGCAGAAGCAGGAATATCTCTATGAGTTCAAGACAAGGCTGGACTACAAAGTGAGTACCAGGACAGCCAGGACTACACAAAGAAACCATTTCTCAAAAAACTTTCTCTCTCTCTCTCTCTCTCTCTCTCTCTCTCTCTCTCTCTCTCTCTTTCTCTCTCTCTCTCTCTCTTTCTTTTTTTTAGCTAGGATCTACACTATGTCAACAAGACTTGCCTAAAACCCATGAACTGCCTTAGCTTGCCAAGTACACACAAACACTACTGCTTCAGGTACTGCTACTATTTTCTCCTGGTGCACAAATTTTAAAAAATTTAAGTACAAGACAGAATCATTTCTTTTACTTCTAGGTTTAAACCACTAACCCAAAGAGACCACTGAGAAGAATTAAAGCTGAAGGAAAATATATTTTTGGAATAAAAATTTATACTACTCCTTACACTATTCTGCAATATTCATTTACTTTTATTGGCATAACAATTATGCAAGTCATAAGAGTATCTTGTTAAACATGATCTTATTACAAGTGAAAACTTACCCGCCACCACCTTCTGCAGCTGAGAGTGCAACTCAGGGCCTTGTGAGTGCCAGGCAAGCACCTCACCCCACAGCCCCTCTTTTCGTTATATTATCGTGTAATAAAGACAAAAGCAAACAGCAAAGTTGCCACCTTCCAACCCATCTGTGATGGCTGTTTGGAACAACACTGAAAAACAAAGTATTTATTGGAATATCTGATCAATTCTGACTCACAAAGCAGAACTTCACATGGAATGTTTTGAGAATTTACAAGTGCTTTTTCCCTAAGTGGGCCCTTTGGTAATGTGTCTCCTTCAGCTCCATCCATGACTGCCACAGCAGCAGGCCAGGGATCAGAACCCACAAGCCATTAAAAAACAGCAAGTAGACCCAAAAGTAGAGCCAGCTCTCGGTGTTGAGGTTGGGGCTTCCAACAAGCCACTCGGGGAAGAAGGTCATCCAGCCACCGTAGAGTTCACACACACACAAGGTGATCTGTATGAAATGCCTGTGGGAGAACACACGACATGAAGCAGGTACAGCTTGGGACTCTGAATTATGGCATCTTTTATTTAGTCTTTACTACAGAAACGTGTGGGCTCCTGGGTGGTGCTTCTTTGATGGGCCAAGCCAGCCTAGAGAGCAAAGGCACCATCCCTGCTTGCAGAAGCACTGCCGCCCCTCCCAGCATTTAGAGTTCTAAGGACACTTGAGTGCCCTGTACTACTCCCAGGATTTAGTGAGGTCACCGCTGACCCTCAAAGAGACCTGGATATGAACTTGACCCCAGCCAGCTTCATCTGTTGTAAAGGTGACAACTGTCCTTCCTCAAAGGGCACTGCGGAGAGTAAATGGACCATGTAGATGAAGGGTCTTCATTCCCTGTGGCTGACACAGGTCATGCACATAGTATCAGTGCTGGAGACAACACACATGTAAATTTGTAATGTGTCCGCAAATGTGGTCATGGAGCCAAAACAATGTTAAAGCAGTCAAGAAAAATCACTTCTGTGGAAGTGGTGGGGAAAGGGGATTAAAAGCTGGAGGACTCTTTCAAATCTGAGATTTCATGACAAAGCTTTACATCTTGAAGTCTTACATAAAACTCCTGACTTGCGGGTAAACACGCTTGCAACTGCATCCAAACGTGGCGCGGGCACTGGGCAGCTAATGTCCCTCCCCTCCCGCTGGATGGCAGTGAACTTACCGGTAATATTTCTCCTTGACTATGGCATAAATGAGAACCAGTGCCAGAATCCCATCCAAGACAACAGTCAGAATTTCCAGAGACACAACGGTTGGGTCAAAATACAGCCATCTTGCATCAGCCTTGCCGTATTCTTTCCCTAAAGACAAAATACCTGTGTTTAGTCTCTCAGCTGGCAAACATTTTGTGTTGTTAATCTTTTAGGGCTGCATCATGACAATTTCAGACAAGCCATCGGTTTATTCTGTTTATTCATGCACGCCACCTCGTTGCCCCCTCTGCTGCTCTCTTTTCTCCCCTAAATGGCCGCTTTCTACTTCCATGCCCTGTATACCTTCTAATCTCTATTTGCGGAAATGTGGTCCTTGCCCATTTATTGATTGGATGATTTGGTTTTGCCACTTAATTTGTTTGTTTGTTTGTTTGTTTGTTTTTCGAGACAGGATTTCTTTGTGCAGGCTCTCCTCATTCCTTACTGAGTAGGAATCTTTAAACTTCCTGCATTCCCATTTGCTAATACTTGCTATTATTTCCTGTGTTATTGGATTTTTGTTCAGAAAATCCTTGCCTGTGCCGATATCTTGAAGAGTTTTCCTTATATTTCTCTCTATTAGTTTAGTATTTCAGGCCTCATGTTAAGGTCCTTAATCCGTCTAGAGTTGGTTTTTATACAATGTGGAAGAGGGGCTAGTTCCACTCTTCCTCATGGACTATCCAGTCCTAGCACTCTTGTTGGAAAGGTTGTAATCTTTTTTCCCAGTGTGTGTTTATGTAAGTTTGCCCAACATCTGGGAGCTGTGCCGTTGCATGGGTCTGTTTCTGGGTCTTCTAACCTAGTCCACTGCTCTGTGACTAGTATGCCTTTTTATGACAGTTAATGAGAACGACCATTGTCTTACAACCTTCTCAACGCCTGTGGAGGGCAAGGGCGGTCTGGGGCTACTGTGCCCCTCACCCTTGACCTAAGGCACAGAGCTGCTCTACTTGTAAAATACAAGCACATCCACGTATGTGACTCTACCCTTGGCCCTCTTGGTTACAAGTTGCAGGAGTTGAAATTAGTTCAACACAGCCAAATTTTGCAAACACAATATTTAATAATGATGGTTCTAGAGCCTGGGGAGACAGTTCTGTTGCTAAAGCTCTGGCCTCAGAAGCATGTGGACCTGAATTCAATCCCCAGCACTCATGTAAAAAAATGTCAAGCAGGCGACACACACTTGCAATCTCAGCACTGGTAAAATGAAAACACATGAAGCTTACTGACCCATCAGGCCAGCCATTAGCAATGAGTCTCATCAGTGAGCTCCAAGCCAAAGAGATACCTTGTGTGGCAGGAGGTGGATGCCATTCTTGCGGCTACCTGAGGTGGTTCTCTAACATACACAGGCAAGCATGCACACCTACCTCGCAGTGTATTGTGGAATATTATTTTAACTGGTCAAAGATGTGTTATATATGTTTATGCTGTAGAATATTACTTTAACTATGTAAAGGTTGTTACATTTGTTTCTGCTGCCTTTGTTAATGATATAACGATGTGTTACTTTTGGGTACCCTGCATTTGTTTAATTATGTCAGAGACATGTAGCATTTGTTTCACCTTGCCTGCCTAATTGCACCTGATTGGTCTAATAAAAAAAAAATGAATGGTCAATAGTTAGTCAGAAGAGGGATAGGCGAGGCTGGAAGGCAGAGAGAAAAAAGAGAATTCAAGAGGAGAGGAGAAAGAGGAGCCTGGGGAGAACGAAGGGTACACGCTTGGGTCCAGAAGCCAGGCAGCTGCAGCCAGAAAGCCAGACAGAGACAGCAGAAAAGTACAATACACAGAAAAACAGAAAGAAAGGTAAAAATCCCTCAGGTGAAAAGAAAAATAAAGAGAAACAGATTAAAATAAGATCTAAGATAAGGCCGAACATTCATAACTAATAAGAAGTTTCTATGTCATGTTTTGGGAGCTGGTTGGTGGCCCAAAAGAGAGCCTGGCACAGCAGTGTTGATTGTTTCTTATCACAACCTAGGATCACATGGGAGATGGGCGTCTGGGGCTGGGGCTGGGGCTGGGGCTGGGGCTGGGGCTGGGGCTGGGGCTGCTTTGCTATCACTAATGGAGGAGGGAATCCTGCCCACTGTTGGCACCACTCCCTGGGCAGGGAATCCTGGACTGTGTGAGGGCTGAGAGAGCAAGCTGAGCATCGTATGTGTACGTCCACCACTCTCTGTTCCCGACTGTGGTTGTGAAGGGTCAAACTCCTGCAAACTCCCACCACAGTGACTTCTGGGCCACGAGGGACTGCTCCTGAGCTGTGAGCTGGGCAAACCCTTCTCCTTCAGGTGGCTTCTGTCATTTTATCACAGCGACAGGAACAGAAAGTAAGATATACATGCATGAAAAAAGGCAGGCAGGATGGCTCAGTGGGTAAAGGCTCCTGCTGCCAAGTCTCACAAGCTGTGTTCCACCCCAAGGACCCATGGTGTTCACACACACACACACACACACACACACACACACACACACACACACACACTAATTTAATTTTAAAAGTTAAAAATCTTATGAAAACATTACACTTACTTCAAATATAAAGTTTTCAAGTGTAATTTAGATGTGGGAAATTATAAGGAAATATTTCTTAGAACACATTCTGTGGAACTGGAGAGAGCACAGTGACTAAGGGCACCTACTACTACTGCAGAGGGCCCAGGTTCCGTTCCAGCACCCACCTGGAGGCTGCCACTCCCTGTAACTGCAGTTCTAGGTGATCTGAAGCCCTCCCGCTTCTGGCTTCTGCGGGTAGCAGGCATGCATGTGGTACACATATATACACATACATTCAGGAGAAACACTCGTGCACATAAAAACAAATAGATCTTATATAACAAAGCATATTCGTGACTGGACATAGTGGCCCATGCCTTTAATCCCAGCACTTAGGAGGCAGAAGTGGGTAGACCTCCATGAGACCCTGTCTTCAAAATCCCATTTTGTGATTTTTGAATGTTTACTTAGTTTTACTAAAAAGAAGTTTCTGCCATTCCACCCAGGCTAGCCTTGAGCTTGAGATAGCCCACCTCTGCCTCCTGAAGACACCTGACACACCTGCCAGCTGAAGAATGAGTGCTGAAGGCCTCAGATGACTCAGATATGTAATAAATAAATGAAGATAAAAGCAGAGTAGAATAACAATATAAAGAAAAGAAGGAAAAACAAAGACACACAGTAGACAATGCAGACTTGCAGATGCCAAACCTGAAAGCACTAAGAGATGCTGGCACCTGGCTCACTGACTTAACCACACTGGTATAGAACACACTGGGAAGTCAATATTAGTTGTCTAAGTGTTGGTCAATTTACACAGAGTGTAAAGAAGATGGCAAAACTACTTTATAGCTCTATAGGGTAGGAGGAAATGTGGGATTCCCCTCTGTATGCTGTGAATACCATTGGTTAATAAAGAAACTGGCTTGGCCTGATAGGGTAGAGTAGAGCTAGGTGGGGAAAACTAAACTGAATGCTGGGAGGAAGAAGGCAGAGTCAGGAAAAAACTATGGAGCCGTAGCCATAGACAGACATGTTGAAACCTGGCCAGTAGGCCACAAGCCTTGTGGTAAAATATAAAATAATGGAGATGGATTAGTTCTAGATGTAAGAGCTAGCTAGCAATATGCTTAGGTAATTGGCCAAGCAGTGATTTAATTAATACAGTTTCTGTGTGGTTATTTCAGGAGTCTGGGCAGCCAGGAAATGAAAAGTGGCCTCCTTACAACAAGGAAGTTTGGACGCCCAAAGAGGCCAAAGGTCAGAGAGTTTGGGACTTGTTTCTAATTCATTGAAGGTTATTGCACTTCTAACAAAGGTCCCACCTGGTTGTAAATCAGACTTCTGCTCTTTCAAGGCCATTGTCAACACGTCCTGCTCCTGAAATAGGGAAGTAGTTGGTTCCTACCTAAAACAAAAGTCTAAGGATCCAACTAAGTTCCAGTTCAATTATGGAAATAACTTGGGATTTCACCCAGGGAGTGGTTTGCCTACAGAGTGTTTGGTCTAGGGCGTGAATCAAGGACATGAGCAAGGAATGTACCCTGCTACTTTCAATTTGTTGTACAACAACGCAGTCTTTGTTTTACTCCTACCTTTTGGGGCAAGGGGCAAATCAACCAGTTGGAAATTAAACACGGGCGAAATTTTAGTACTCACTGAAATTCCCTCCTAATACTATCCTATATGTTTCTGCATTTTATTATTTTCATTTGTGTCTTCGTATTCTTTACTATATTTCTAAATCCCCACGCCTCCACTCTGGAAGAGGTATTTTTGTCAAGGCTGGCCCCCGACAAGGAGGGATTTGGAGAATTATTTAGAAGATAGGTATAGACATACAATCAAGGGCAGACTGTGGGCTGGAGAGATGGCTCAGCAGTTAAGAGTATATATGCTTTTCCAGAAGACCTGAGTTCAGTTACCAGCATTCACACTGGGCACTCACAACTGCCTGACTCCAGCTCCAAGGGAGCTGGTGCCCTCTTCTGGCCTCTGAGGACACTGCTCACATGACAAACCCACACAGACACACATGCAGAATTAAAAATAAAGTTTAAAAAGTAAAATTACATAAAATATCTGGGGAAGCACCCAGTTTAAGAACTGCAGGCCTTTTGGTGTCTTTTGTTTTATAGTGTTGTGTAGAGGCTCACACATGTTAGGTGAGCACTCAACCACTGAGCCACACCCCAGCTGTATACACTCTGTTCACTAATAGATTGCTGAGATGTAATTCACATGGCATACAATTCCAATTTTATTACGTCACAGATCTGAATAGACACAGTCTAACTGAGAATGTTGCAAACAAGAACCCTCACCCATTAGCAGTCACCCATCTTCCTGCCCACAATCTGACTCTCATCCCCTGCCCCGGGCAACCACTAATTTGCTGTCTGTCTCTACAGATTCACCTGTTCTGGACAGGACAGGACAGGACAGGACAGGTCAATGGAATCGTACAATATGAGATACAGACATTCGGTTCATAGTAGCCATTCTTGCAATTAATCTCCTCAGACATTCAAATGTAAACGTTTTTAATTACTTACATAAAGATGCAATCAAGCCTTGGGAATCTGCAACGTTTCCTACTAAAGACAAGTAGACGAAAGCGCCTTCCTAGAGGGAAGAAAAGGAGACAGGCTCTGTTTAGCCTCACCACCACAGGGCATGGCAGACACAAGGCATGCATGGCAGCAGCTCCCCCTGCCCCTCTGTAAGGTGTTCAAATCTTGGTCCAAGGACTTGAGGACCACAGCATCTCTGGAGGCTAACCAGAGATATGAGCATGACCAAAATTAATAATAAATGTTACTTTTTAATGATTGGCATTATCAAACCAGAGGTGTGTTCTTATGTAGAAAAAAAGTGAAAATTTCATGGAGAGTGCTTGACTGTTGTGCAAAATAAAAGTTAGCTTTAGATTATTCCAAAGATCTTAAATCTTCAAAAAGACTGGCAATAGTTCATTTTTTTAACCTTAAAAATGAAACACATGTGGCCAGCAAATGTCTATAGTAGAGTTGAGCCCCTCCCTATATTATTGCCGGAGGGAAAATTCACAAAGGTTTTCTTTGGATATTTAGTGATCAAAATGTCTGCAAGTATCTAGTATTCCCCAATCATGGAAGTGTTTCTTTACCCAAGATTCCAAAAATCAAACAGCACTCTCTGCCCCCACCCCACAGCTTCATGTGACATTGGCACTCTCTGTTCACCCTCTACTCGCTTGGGTACCATGTTTTACCACTTCTGGGAGCTACCTGCTTCTTGAGACCACTCACCCTGTAAGTTATTCATTGACATCAGTCCCTCCCAGGCCTCCCAGCAGTAAGTCTGGGGCTTGCTCTATGTCACACAACAATGAAGCTCTCATCCTGTGCAAATCTGTACCTTCGGGAATGGACTGAAAGTGTCAGTCCACTCATTCATCTGTGTGGTGTGGGCCCCTTGCTAAGAGCACAAGATGCCTCTACGTTCTCATTCCAGAGTCCAGCGGCCGACTTCTGCCCATTTTGGTTGCTAACACAGCAGACACTGCAGATGGATTAAATTCCCATCCTGGTTCGGCAAGCCTATGCAGTTACTTTCTCTGTTTTATCTGTCAGTGGTTTCTAAAACCGGAAAAGCCACTTGAGCCATTCCTACAGTGCCGGTAGAGGTGGTGTTCTCTGCAGGGACCAGGGATCTTTTTCTTTACTGACCCAGTGTCTTCACCCTGTGTCACTTTGTGGTACAGTTAGAGGTGGAAGGTCCTTCCCTACCTGTCTCAAATCACACTGTATTAGTTTGCTTCATATGTGGGCTAGGACTTACTAGTGAGAGATGTCTGTCCATCCCACAGTTTCTGACTGTCTGTCCTTCTCTGACTTTCACGTTATCTCTTGACTGTCATTCAGCCCCTTTCCCGCCCTAATCTCTGCTAACACAGGCTCGGACGCAGGTCTATGCTACCTTTTCTTGACTCTATTTCTGGGTCACCTAATTAGTAAATGTGCTTTGTCTGAGTAAATCTAAAATGCATCTTCTTGATAGGAGATTTAGACCAGGCATGGTAGGAAAAAACCTGCACACAAGTCAATGCCAGCATAGTCTGTCTACACTGTGAGTTATAGGCTAGCCAGAGATGAAAGAATAGGGGTGAGGAAGAGCAAGAATGAAAGAAAGGAAGAAAGAAAGAAATGGAGAAAGAAAGGGAAAAGAAAGACCCTAAAGTGTCCAGACTGAGGACGCAGCGCAGAGGCAGATCACTTTTCTGACGTGCACAAGAACCATCGTTCCGTCTCTACTTCCCAGAAAAACCAAGAGCAGCTGAAGGGTTTAAGATATATTTTATTTTTAATTGTGTGCATGTGTCTGTCTGTGTGCATGTTAGTGCAAGTGAGTACAGGTGCCTAGGAGATCAGAAGAGAGAGTTGGGTCCCCCGAGGTGAACATTTAGGTGGTTGCTAGAAGCCCAGTTTGAGTCCTCTGCAAGAACAGGATGCACTCTTGATCACTGAGTCCAGTGATAAACCTACTCAGTTTATCTCAGTTGGTCTCTCTCTCTCTCTCTCTCTCTCTCTCTCTCTCTCTCTCTCTCACACACACACACACACACACACACACACTTACATTACAATTCGTAAACAGTAGCAAAATTACAACATTTATGAAATAGCAATGAAATAATCATATGGTTGGGGTCAGCACAACATGAGGAACTGTATTAAAGGGTCTCAGCATTAGGAAGGTTGAAACCCACTGCATTAGGAGGTAGAGGCAAGAAGATCAAGACAGTAAAGCTAGCCTTAGCTTTCTGGTGAGTTCTAGGCTACCCTGGGACACATGAGGTCTTGTCTCAAATAGAAGATCAGCAGAATGCATCAACCTGCACCCAAGGTGTGATGGTGTAGAGTACACTGTCATCTCACAGGTGTAGAGTACACTGTCATCTCACAGGTGAAGAGTACACTGGTATCTCACAGGTGTAGAG
>NW_004949195.1:15920-18489 GCF_000317375.1 Microtus ochrogaster
ACAGGTGTAGAGTACACCGTCATCTCACAGGTGTAGAGTACACCGTCATCTCACAGGTGTAGAGTACACCGTCATCTCACAGGTGTAGAGTACACCGGCATCTCACAGGTGTAGAGTACACTGGCATCTCACAGGTGTAGAGTACACCGGCATCTCACAAAGGTGTGGTCTCCAAGGCCAAGGGAGAAGGCACCAACTGTGAGCAAATGTGAGGTCTTTCCTCAAGGTTAACAATGAGGGCTGAGAAACCCTCTCCTTTCCCTCAGATCAACTCTAATCTGGTAAACCTTCCCAGCAACCACATTAGTCAGGCATCCACTACCACAGCAGCTTCCCCGAGGAAGCTTCAGAGGGAGGGGTCCCTCGGCTCACCATTTCAGGGCGTGAGGGTCTGGATGGCCCAGCCTGCAATGGAGGGAGAATGGTGGAGTCTATGTGGAAGAGAAACCACATCTCAAACCAGGCTTGGTCCTTTTACAGCAATCCTCTGTGTGAACTGTCAATGGGTCTCATGAGGACTACCATATCCCTCAATGACCTTCCCTTTAGATGTCACCTCTTTCAGATGGTATTTCTGGAAGGTTCTGTGACTTCAGCCTGGTCTGTTCTTACACTGAAAGAACTCGGAGAAACACAAACAGGTAGGCATAGGACCACTGCAGCTACCCTAAAGTCCACAGACGCCCCAACAACACACTGAGCGAGACACCGGAGGCAGAATCTGGACACACAAGGAGACCAGTGACTTGGGTTCTAAAGATTCCTGAGGACCCCTGACTAAGTCTGTTCTAACCACACAGGAACTACACCAGAAACCATCTAGTGTGATTTCCCAGGGGCCAACATTGTTGAAGGAGACCTACAGGGTTTCTGACATGAATCCACTTTGCGTTGATGAACTGAAAAGCTGCTTTTTCTACCCTTCAAGTTATTTTAGGCTCTGAAGCTTCAAATATGCAGGGACCCTTTCATAAGCAGCACCCAAAGTTACTAGCTTCAGAAGTTTTACATCATAACACACACTCCATATCCAGCCTTTCAGATTAATAGCCAAAGTATACGAGAACTTAAAAATAACCAAAAGATTAACAACAATTTTAACACCAAAACAAGTCAATGAATCAATAAGCAAATGGACAAGCAAACAGCATTTCCCAAGGTTCAAAGGGCCACAAGCATGCGATAAAATCTTCAACACCTGGAACCATCAGGGACAAGTAAATCTGAACTACATTGAGACTCTATCTTACATCAGTTGGGATACCTAGTATACAAGGAATGGGCACTAGAGAGACAAACAGAGTGCTTAAGAGAACAGGCTGTTCTTCCAGAGGTCCTGAGTTCAAGTCCCAACAACCAGATGGCAGCCCACAGTTATCTATAATGAGATCTGATGCCCTCCTCCAAATGCAGAAAGAGCACCCATATACATAAATATATTTAAAATATCTAGCTGGGCACAGTTGTAGTATACACCTTTAAAATCTCAGAACCAGGCTGAACCAGGAGGATCTCTAATTCCAGGCTAACCTGAGCTACATAATGAGACCTTGTCTCAGAAATCAGGCTGACAATATAATTTATCAGGTCAAGACACTTCCTGTACAAGCTGGGAGACCTGTTTGAGCCTAGAACCCACATAGAGATGGAAAGAGAACCAAGGCCACAAAGTTGTCCTCAGACTTCCACAGAAGCGCCATGGTAGGTACACATATACACACATGGTAATAATACTAAAAAACCCACACAGAAACCTACTGCTGTAGAAGCTTCCTAAAACATATACATACATAAAAAAATTTAAATGGAGTCAATACGTAATGGAGAAGACAATACTCTAACTAGACATCAAATGGTACCACGTAAAGACCCCAGTTATAGGGACTGGCATCTTTTGATTCACTGGCCAAAGAGGACTTAAAGGCCCACCATACCCTTTAGACTATTGCCAGTGCTGTTGGTTACCATCCACAACCTTACAATAAGGCCATGTTGCAGGGAGACACTACATACTTTTGGCACAGAACATGGAGAAGTCAGGCTGGTGCTCAACTGGAAGCTTCACCACTACTGGCTAGTGTCCATGGTGTTAGAAGGTGCTGTGCACACAACCAAGTGAGAAAAGTCATTATCAGTGTTATCCAGGGATGAAACCAATGAGAAAGAACAAGAAGTTGGGTGCGTAGGAAAGGAGCCTGGAGGAGATGGGAGGAGTTGGAGGACAGGGAAGAATGTTATAAAAAAATATATATAGTGTATGAAATTCCCAAAGGGGGAAAAATAAAAATAACCAAACCAAAACATTACCCATGCCAACCACTTCCTGCACAGCTTGGTCTTGTTAGCTGGACTGGGGTGATGAGAGAATGAACAAAGACAAGACACAAACACACACACACACACACACACACACACACACACACACACACACACACACACACACATCTGGGAGTGTAGTCAATGCATTCTGTGTACTCTGTCAACACTTACACATGGACCACAGGGAGGCTGTGCTAATTCCCTGAGTTTGACCCAGGGGAAGGCTTTGCCATTTTCATGGATCTGATGC
>NW_004949195.1:18589-32774 GCF_000317375.1 Microtus ochrogaster
CTCTGTCAACACTTACACATGGACCACAGGGAGGCTGTGCTAATTCCCTGAGTTTGACCCAGGGGAAGGCTTTGCCATTTTCATGGATCTGATGCACTGGGTCCTTGACATAGCCCTGTCACTAACACACATTCACTCAGGGCTTCCTCTGCGGAAGAATTGCCCAGATGGGAAATGACCAGTCATCAAAATGCTCACCCCTGTCTCAGGTTGTAGAAGGCATATTACTCTCCAATGAGGTCTGCATAAGGTGACCAAGTTTGCTTATTTA
Organism: Microtus ochrogaster; assembly: GCF_000317375.1. Taxonomy (NCBI): domain Eukaryota; kingdom Metazoa; phylum Chordata; class Mammalia; order Rodentia; family Cricetidae; genus Microtus; species Microtus ochrogaster. The sequence continues at coordinate 18,861 of NW_004949195.1, forward strand.
AAAAAAAGTAAGGTTCTGAATATCAAGGTATTTGGCCAAAAAACAAAACAACAATAAAAGCCAAGATAGTTCCTGTTGCAAGGCTAAAACAGGAACGAGCTAACTGTCTAACTGAGAAGCTTGCAAAGCCACTTTAAATGGACCTTGGCAGATGAAGTTAACAAAACTCTGCCTCCTTTTTCTTTTCAGGTATTCAGACTTGTGGCTTGTAACAATGTATTTTATAGATTTCTAAAAACTGGGAGTCAAAAGAAGCCAGCGTCTTGCTACTGTGACCTAGGATTGAGTAACAATTGTACAAGAAGTGGTGCATGCACTCATTTAGTCCTCAAAGAGATGAAAAAAGTAAACAAAAACACAAAATGAGGCCAATTTGTATGTAAAACATCTTGGCATTTTTTGGTTTTTCTCTTCTTTGCTTGAAAAGTATTTGAATGGAGACTCAGAAAACAATGTAGCACTCTGCATTAAGAGTGGAGAACGAGGTGGAGTGGGTTAGCAGGTTAGCCCACACTAACCCTGGTGACACGTATCAGTACTTTCAGATCTGACCAAGTGTCTCAGCCTCATCACACTGGGGTTGTCATGGCAACAGCCTGCACACACCATTCAAGGGAGGACCAGCTGCAGCAGCCCTCCCCCAGGCTTGACTGACTTTAGACATGTCTAGTGACAGCTGCCATTCTCCTATTGAAATGACACTCCCCTTTGATGGAGTCTTTCCCAGCCCCAGCAGCCGGATGTCACCTGACATTACTGATGGATAGTGACGGCTCCTTCGGAACCTTGGTGCCAGTCACACTAATTCTACCGCACCCGTGATACTGGGCTTAGTGCTGAATTTAGGACATGGGAACCTCTGTCCTCTTAAGAGGATCCTCATTTCTGCTGAGACAGCTGTTCTCAGGCTAAGGACCAGCCGGGAAGCCTTGAGGATCACTGTGACAGGACATGGGGATTATGCTGTCTGGTACATGAACAGGATGAAAAGGGCTGAAGGGAGTTGGTGAAGGATGCAGGCAGAGGCTGGGGAAATGCCAGGCACTCTGTGTCCTTGCAGCCCTGGTCCTGGAATCACAGATCTCCTATGGGAGTTTGTCACCAGTGCAGAATCTCAGCTAATCCCAGTGTGACTGTGTACATGGTCAAGTTTGAGAAAAGCTGCTTGAAATCACAAATGGTATTTAATCCTTATAACAGTTTGTTTGTTTGTTTGTTTTGAGGCAGGGTCTGAATTTGTGGTGTGCGCTAGCCTCCATCTCAAAATCCCTCTGTCTCAAACACTGAGCTTTTCAGAGTGAGCCACATGACTCCTGGGTTTGCAGCACCCTTTGAAGAGAATGATTATTTCCATGTTTTAAGGATGCTACTCAAGACTGGAGAGATGGCTCAGAGGTTAAACACACTGGCTGCTCTTCCAGAAGTCCTGAGTTCAACTCCCAGCAACTACATGATGGCTCATAATTATCTGTAATGAGATCTGGTGCCCTCCTCTGGCATGGAAGTGTACATGCAGGAGGAACATTGTATACATAATAAATACATCTTTTAAAAACGGATGCTAGTCAGCTTCAGCTGTCACAACCATCTGAAGGAGTTTCAACAGAGGAATTTCCCAACCCAAGAGTTGTCTTGATTGATGTGGGAAAGCCCAGCTTGCCACAGGAGGCCAGCTTATTGCACCTGGTACCATCTTGCCAGGTAGGTGAAGGGGATGTACAGGAAAGCTAGCAAAGTAGCCTTCCTTCTGCCATGCCTCCTGCCTGATTTCCCTCACAGGTGGACTGTGGCCTGGAGGCAGATGGTGAAATAAACCCTTTTCTCTCCGCTGCTTCTGGTCAGAACATCACAGCAACAGCAAGCAAACTAGGAAGATGGATAAGGAAACAGAGAAGGGAGTTTCCATCCTTCCTCCTCTTCCTCATTACTGGAAGGGTTTACTGTGGGAGGGGCCTGCCTGTGCATTCCCAGCAGGCAAAGCACAGCACGGCGCTCAAGTGCACATCTGTTCTTCCTCACACCTCACATCCTTCCCTCCATCCCCAGAGCTACCAAACTGAACAGTCAACGAATACTTAATAACTGACCCTGAGCTTACCTTATTTTATTGGTTTTTTTTTACAGGACAGGGTCTCACTATATAGCCCTGGCTGTCCTAGAACTCACTATATAGCCCTGGCTGTCCTAGAACTCTGAACTCACAGACATCTGCCTACCTGGGTCTCCTGAGTGTTGGGACTAAAGGTGTGTGCCACTATGCCCACCAATCCGATGTGTAAAGAGAAGTCTACAGCCGGCAGGAATGGGGGAGGACAAGAAGAGTGGCCAGCTAGCAACTTGTAGACACATGACCTCACTACCTTGGTTACAAGTGAATGCTGGGCTGGGCCTGGCAAAGAGAAGCCATCAGAGGTCAATTTCAATTCCATATCAGAAAGACTTCTACAAATAGGGCTGCTCCAGCCCGAGAAATGGTGCTCACTAAAGCTCTCAGACAGGTAGGTGTGTCAGGAAGATCCTGGCTTCCAGGACCAATGGAACCACTAGGGACTTAAGACTGTTCCTCAGACCCAGCTGCTACCACCTTTTTTCTTCATGACATTTATTTATTATTTATTACATTCATGACATCTTTTTGGCTGTGTGTACATGTGCCACAGTACACAATGGAAGCTGGAAGACAATTTTTGGCAGTCAGTTTTCTCCTTCTAGCATGTGAGTCCTGAGAATTAAACTCAGTTCTTTAAGCTTGGGAGAAAGTGCCTTTACCAACTAAGACATCTTGCCACATCTCTGCTATCACCTTCTGTCCCTGAACCTGGTGCTCCCGGGACACATCTAAGTAGTATGTGCTGTGCTTGGCATGAGCTCATCCAGCTTCCAGTATGTCAGTTGTCTTAGTTTTCTATTGCCATGACCAAGGCAACTTATAAAAAAATTAACTTGGGCTGGAGAGATGGCTCAGAGGTTAAGAGCATTGCCTGCTCTTCCAAAGGTCCTGAGTTCAATTCCCAGCAACCACATGGTGGCTCACAACCATCTGGAATGAGGTCTGGTGCCCTCTTCTGGCCTGCAGGCATACACACAGACAGAATATTGTATACATAAAAAATAAGTATTTTTTAAAAAAGAAAAAAATTAACTTGAGGGACCAGGGTTCTAGAAGGTTAGAGTCCATGGCAATCATGGCAGGGAACATGGCAGCAGATAGGCATGGTGCTGCAGCAGAAACTGAGGGTTTACATCTGGATCCAAATGCATAAGGCAGGTTGGAGAACTAACTGGGAATAGTGTGGGCTTTGAAACCTCAAAGCCTCCAGTGACATACCTCCTCCAACAAGGGTATATCTCCTAATCCTTCCCAAACAGTTCCACCAACTGTGGAGCAAATATTCAAACAGATGGTCCTATCAGGGCATTCTCCACAACAGCTATGGAGGACACAGGTGACTGGACCAAAGATGAAGATAGAACATACCAACCCTCGAGGAGGTAACTCCCAGATGGACGGCTGGTGGAAAGTAGTCACCTGTAAAGACTAGCTGGTAAATGACATCTTTGCCCTCTGAAATACAGACTGAGAAACAGAAGGAAGAAGTCATGGGACTCCAGGAAGGTGGCTCAGTGGTGCTGCCAAGTCTGACGAGCTTGCTCCCCAGGGTTTCCATGGTAAAATAAGAGAACCAAGGCTTGCAAACTGTCCTCTGACCTCCACATGCATGCTGTGGCAAACACATATGCTCCTCCAAATAAGTAAATAAATAATAAATAAATGTAATAGCAAAAAAAGAATGGGTGGCCAGAGCCAATCAGAATGTACACACACACACAGACATACACACACGCACACACACGCACACCAATGCTGTGGGATGTCCTTCTGTATATGTGTTACTCTTATTGGTTAATGAATAAAGCTGCTTTGGCCTACTATGTCAGGACAGAATATAGCCAGGCTGGAAGAGATATAGAGAATAGGCAGAGTCTAGGAGACACCATTTAGCTGCTGCAGGAGAAAGTCGCCATGGCTGGAACTTTGCCAGTAAACCACAGCCTTGTTACAATACACAGATTAATAAAAATGGGTTAATTTAAGATATAAGAGCTAGGTAGGAATATACTTAAGCTATTGGCCAAGCAGTGCTGTAATTAATATAGTTTCTGTGTGATTATTGGGTCTGGGTGGCCAGGAAATGAATTAGCAGTCTTCATTTACAAAATGGTGTACACCATCTGGGGCATGAATCCACATAAGACCTAATAAAAGCTTAAGGGGAAAAAAAAGAGAGCTTCTAGACTCACAAAAATGGAAGCCACGTGCAGTTTCTTGGTAGCCATATTTTTTCAGATAGGCTTTGTTTGCTGGCAGCAAGCAGAGGTGTAGCTCCTTTAAGAGTGGGCTTCCTGACTCAGCACTAGCAGCAAAAACTGCACAGCCTCTTTAAGGGAAGGTTTCCTGATTTGTGCTGGCAGCAGGAACTCTAGCTCTTTTGGGAGGTCCTGAACTTTTGGGAGGGTTTTGTGAGCAGCATGCTACTAGTTGCTTAATGGAGACATAGACCGACTGCATCCCGGGAGTCTGGGCAATGAGCACAGCTGGCAGAGGCAGTGAACAGACCTCTACCAATTTGGATGGAGTGAAGCCAGCAGCCAGGGCCATGGAGTTGGTCCTAGTCGTGTCTGCTTAGCATTTTAAAAAAAAAAGGTGTTCTTTGTCAGAAAATTATTACAGACACGTAATAAAGACAGATTCACACAAAAAACCCACCTCTGAATGTGTCACAGTGTTGATTACTGTAATGGGCTTATGAAAGAGAAGAAAGAGTACAGACAGTCATAGATTAAAGGAGTAAGGATAATAAAATAAATCTTAAAAGTAATAGAATAAAAAAGCCACGTAAAGGTGAAAAATACACAGAGAGTCTGGATTATGCATATTATTGTGTTTTCTTTGATTTTTTGGACTGCAGAGAGACATTTGATTCTGGGGGCTACTAAGTTAAACCAACATAAAGGAATCTTAACTTCAAAATTTGGGTCTAAGAATATGCTGCTTTGGAAAAGAGGTTCTGCTTTTGTTTCTACAGAAGATGAGAACCTCTGGATTCCTTCCACGCTAATGTAGTTTGATGGAACAAGACCCACCCAAAAGGTCTTCATGAACCTTAAAAGTACCTCGCCCAACAAACAGCAGGAGCAGTTTGGGAAAAACTAATTTTTTTTGAGAAAAAAAATCCCAAAATGATTGTTTATAAATGTTTGTTTTCATTTAAAGGAAGTTAATTATAAGTGATTAATGGACAAGTCAATTTCAAAAAAGGGGGGGGATATGATATAGAGATGAACACTTTCCATTGGTATGAATCTTGGTCTATTGATACATATTTAAGGGCTATTTTGTTACACTGTATATATGTATATTTCTACTCTTATTTAAGTATTATGCTTAGCATCTCATTTAAAAATGTAATCTATAATTAAAAGTTGCAGATTAATAGGCAGTCATTTATAATAGTTAAACTTGTAGTCATGTTAGTTAGGTTTTCTAGATATACAGAGATATATTTCAGTTAGATAATCTTCATCACTTCAAAGACCTACAAAACATGGCATTAATGTTTTAAGAACTTAAAACTTTTCTAGACAATGAAATATGTCTGCTTCTGGCAGCACCAATTACTTCAGAAAGGTTGATGGGCAGAAAGGTTGATTGAAGAAACTTGCTATGGAATTTGCCTTCAATGTGACAAAACTAGTAATTTGGGCAAGAAACTGCTCTTGCCTAGACTGCTTGATGGTGTGCTGTATGAACTGGAGATGCAGGACCCACAGAAAAATGACTGCTGAACTTTCCAAAATACAGAATGGTACTTCAAGGTTCCTGTTTCACAGAAAAAAACTGCCAGATATTTTGCAAGACACAAAAGAAAGCAACTAATGAACTTTACCATTATAAGGCAGAAAAGATCTTCAAATTTCCTACTTCACTGAAAAGTCTGCCAGATATTATGGGCCTGTAGGCTAAAGATGGATGTCCCAATATTACAGAAGAACTTTGGGTGACTGTCCAGATAGTGAGATATCTCTGTCAATTCTAGAACTTTGGAAGTCGCTTACAATGCACTTCCTGTTTACTCAGGTAATATCATATCCTTCTGGGATCTTTGGTGGAGATAAAGACTAGTTAATTATAATTCTAGTTTTCCTTAGTTATAATAAAGGATAAATTAGATATAAAACTTTAGACTCACAAAGATATGATAGATGATAGAGTATTTTCCTTATTTTGCCAAATACAAAGACTAAATACTGTAACTGTAATTCTTGTTTGATTTCTGTTTTATGTAATTTTACTATTTTAAAGTTAAAGCCTTCCTTTTTTTAATTAGACAGAAAAGGGGAGATGATGTAGGATGTCCTTTTGTATATGTGTTGCTTTTATTGGTTAAGGAATAAAGCTGCTTTGGCCTATGGCAGGACAGAATAGAGCCAAGCTGGAAAAGACATAGAGAGAGAGAGTAGGTGTCTAAGAGACGCCATGTAGCTGCTGAAGGAGAAAGACGCTGCTGCCAGAACTTTTCTGATAAACCACAGCCTCTGGGACAGCAGTTCAAGCCATGCAGCCCCAAAGGCAGTTCAGCTCAAAGGTTCAAGCTATGCATCACACAGGTAGTTCACCTCAAGTGTCCAACCAGAGTGTACTGAGTAATCATGATTATCAACCTGACTGGATTCTGAAGCACCTGGAGCTGAGTGGAGCCCCCTCTGTGTGAGGGGACTGGGGTGACAGATAATGAGCAAGGCTGTTACATGGTGGGAAGGATTTGAACAGGAACACAGGTGACTATACTATAACTATACCATGTTATACCTGGGAGGTCTAAGAGGCAATGAGGGCAGCCTGAGTACTAAGGGCGAAGCTTTTGATTCTCAAGGCTCTACCTTGTAGTTTCAACTCATCCCGTACTTTTGGATACCCTTACCTATCAGGCTTCATTTGCAGCCAACTGCTAATCAAAGCTAATCCAGGCAAGTACTTACAGGCCTCACTGCTAATTCCTGTCCTCCCCACTCATCTCTAAAGACACTGGGCAAAAGCACTGTTAGAAACTACAAAATGTCCATTAATGTGAGTTTATTAGGATGTGTAAGATTTGTCTTAATTTCAGAGAGAAAAAAGTACCAACCAAGTGGCGTGGGCTTGTCAGTGATCACGTCCATATATGGAGAAAAGGATTCCTCAGATGGGAAGAACTAGGGCAGGAGCAGGGTCATCACAAAGGAGCCCTTCCCAGCAGGCTATCAAAGGTTATTTGGGAGCATTTCCTTTATATCTGGAGAGGTGGTGGGGTGTGGTGGGGGCGGAGACAGACCATTTCTACACAGACCACACCTCCAGGTAGCGTGAATAGAGGCATGTGCCAAGTTACCTAGTCAACATAAACAGGGTTGCGGACATACAAGTATATTTTTTTGAGAATCTTTACACCTTTATATATTTCTGGAATGTTATCATCGCTACGTTTTCCTTTAAGTGGGACACATTTGCTTGTTTGTTTTTGAGACAGGACATCATGTGCCCCAAGTTGTCCTTGAGCTGACTATGTAACCACAGATGCTTTGGTTTCTGCCTCCCTCCCCAGCACTGGGGTGATAAATATACTCACTGTACTGTTTTACTACTCTTGCTTTTCGGGAGACTCTGTAGCTTTAAGATCAATTCTTTACACAAAGGCTTCGAGGGAAAGAACCTTGCTCCAGTCTCTGCACAAAATTTCTAGAAAATTACTGGGAAAGAAGGAATTTCATCTTTGCAAACACCTGGTATTGACACATTAAACTGGAAATGCTCATTGACCTAAACCATTGCCAAACACCATGTCTTCTTTGTATTTCAAGACTATGGACTTTAACTTCACATTAGCTGGAGGGAAGGCCAGATTTTATTTTATTTTTTAAAAAGGGGGTATTTAAGATTATGTTTTTAAAAATTTGAGGGGAGTAGATTTCATTAGTACTATCTATGTATAGTCACATTGCTATTTATAAAGTGGGGTGAGGGACCAGAGAGATGGCTCAGTGGACAAAGGCTCTTCAGCCAACTGAGGCCCAAAGTTTGAGCGGTAAAACTCAATAGTGGGAAGGACAGAAGTGACTGCAAGTTGTCTACTGCTCTCCAGATGTAATCCTGTGGCGGGTGCACGATCCCCCAACCCATCCAATAAAATAAATGAAAAAAAAAAGTTATTCACTTTATTTTAGGTGAATATTAAGGACACATTATGGTTAATCTGGACTGTCAACTTGATGGGATCTAGAATCACCATGGAAACAATGCCCTATCAGGGGTTGTCTATACTAGGTTAACTGAGAGGAGGAGACCCACTGTACATGTGGGTGGTACCATGCTGTCAGCGGGGGCATGGACTGAAGTTTCTGACTGTGGACCCTAGGTGTGCAGCTGCCCCTGCTCTTGCCAAACCTTCCCCGCCACAGCGGACCACGGCCCCTTCACTGTGAGTCAGAGCAAACCCTTCCTTCCTAAAATTTCTCCAGCCAGGATTTTGTTGCAGCAATAACACAAGTAACTAATACAGGAACTTAATAACCTGACCATGCAGTTCTTGGGCCTTTGGAACTGGATTGTAAGAAGAATGTGAATAGTTTGAAACTTTGGGCTAGAAAAGCCCTAGAATGCTCTAAGCAACGTTTTATAGGCCATTCTGGCAGAAGTTTAGAAGACCAGAATTCTGTGAGAAAAGATGAGAGTGGAAACCAGGCTCATGAGAGTCCAGGGGTGTAGTAATAGGAGGAGCGGGCTGCGTTCCTACAGCACAGGGGTGTAAGGCCTCTGAGAAGCTGACCTAGACGCCATTCAGGTTACACCCTGACACAGAATCTGATTGCTTTCTAGCTGTATCTTGAGTGCATAAGACCGGAAATGCACACACCACAACAGATTTGTGGATGAGTGGGTAGTTGAATAAATCAAGGACATTTTAAAACATGATATCAGAATTATGTGAAAATGAAAAATACCAAGCTGTGGGATGAAATAAAAGCAGTACTAAGAGTGAAAGTTCTTAGCACCTACATTAAAAAAAAAATCAGAAATAGTTCGAATAAATAACTTAATGATGCACCTCAAGAATTAAAAAAAAAAAAACAGGAATAAACCAAATTCCAAAACAGGAGATTGATTGGAAGAAATAATTAAAACCGAGGGAGAAATTAATAAAATAAAAAAACAAAAGAATCAATAAAAGAGAAAGCTGATTCGTTGAAAAGATTAGCAAGATTGACAAATCCCTAGCCAAAATAACCAAAAGACAGAAGACCTAAATTAATAAAATTAGAGATGAAAAGATCACTTAACAGACATCAGAGAAATTTAGAAACTCGTAGGGACATACTTGAAAAACCTATTCTACAGAATTAGGAAAGCTACAAGAAATGGATTTCTGGATATATCTGTCACACAAAAGATAAACCAAGATGAATGGTGTTGGGAGAGGGGTGGAGGAGGTGAAATTCCTCTAGCAATTCTCAGGGGATACCTTTGATAGAAGACCAGGCAGCACCTGGGAAGAAGGGTTCGGTTTGAACCAGGAAATCAGCCTCGGCAAAGGGGGCGCCCTCTGCCCCCCCCCCCCCCGGGACATCAGCAGGTTCCCAAACTTTCTCCCGTGGGCGGAACCCAGGCAGTTGGCAAGGCGGCAACGCTTACCAGCACGAAGTGCACCAGGGCATCGTAACAGAGCCAGGCGAGCACCCCACGCTCCACAGCGCTCCGCCCGCGGCCCAGGCGCAGGCCCAGCGCGCACCCCAGGGCCAGCAGTGCCGAGCAAAGCAGCAAGGAGGAGCCCGTCGCCATGCTCAGTGCCCACTCCTCGTTCACAGGTTTCCAAAATAGCCCAAATCTCTGCAAGCCAGGCAGCGAGACTGTCGTAGGCGGGGCTTCCCACGGACTGAGCTTCTCCTGAGATCCGTGCTCGCAGGTGGGAGGGAAGGAGGGACTTCTCGTGGGCGGGTTCCTATGGGCGGAGCTTCTCGCGAGCGGGCGGAGCTTCGCGTGGGAGGGATCCTGCGGGTGGTGACGGGAACCCAGGGGCGGAGCTTCTGACGTCTGACGTCTAACAGGTTCAAAAGATTAAGCCACTGAGTGAAAGTCCAGACGGTGGAGATTTCGTCCGGAGACAGAAATCTTGAGAACAAAGGTTCTGAGGAGGCCTAAGCAAAGATCTCCACAGTCATTACAGGCCTTTCAACCATTGCTTCGTTTGTTTGAGATAGCCTAGCTACTTAGCTCAAGATAAAATGGAAACCAGTATGCAGCCCAGGCAGGTCGAATTCAAGGTTATCCTCCTGCCCTGACTTCCCGAGGGCAGCAAAGACAGGAGCATCACCATGCTACCACCCGACCTGGGCTCCCTTGCAGGGTTTTTAAATCTCATACAGCTGACTGACCCTATTTCTAATATTTAACCCACAAAAGTCAGGTGCTGTATGCCTCTGCTGGGGATGGGTCTCAACAACACAACACTTGCCTAGCACCCACTACATTTCCAGGTTTCCGGGTGGGGGCAGATTTTGGGAAAGAGGGGAGGGCAGCTGCTTAAATGGAATTAATTCCAACTTTGCAACACAGGACACTTCTGTGGGCTGGCCTCACGGCAGTGTGAACACACTAAGCACCACGGAGCTATATGCCTTAAAGATGGCTGGCTAGGAGGGTGGATTTTTCCGTATCTGCAGAAGATATCTCTTTACTGTGTATTGCTCCTCCATCGCACCAGAACATAAACTCCACGAGACAGGGACTGGCCTGTCTGGTAGGGGATACCTGACACCTATTGCAGATCTGGCAGCTGTCTAAGAACTGCTGACTGAGGGGGCAGAGCCAATCCTGCCAGACTAGTTAACAGCAAACTAATGACTCTTTAGTATGGCCGGTGCATTTCTCAACCACACTGACAGGCTCTAAGGTCAACAGAGAGCCCAGCCTCTCTGATCATGCCTAGCAAGCATTCTCTTGATTAGCTTAGCGATGCTGGGAAGGCGCTATTCCATAGGACGGGCTCTGCACTGAGGAAAGAAAGGCAAGGCACTGGCATGCTTCACTCTGCCTCCTGACCGTGCATGCCACAGCCTCTAGTTCCTGCCTCCATGATTGCCCTCCACGAACTGGGAGCCAAAGTAAATCCCTTCTCCCTTAGATTGCTTCTGTCAGTACATTTTTTATCACAGCAGCAAGAAAAGCCATGCACTTAGGAACTAACCTGTCTTCTAGATGAAAAAGCTGGAGGTGGCTCCTGCCCTTTCAGAGGGTCTGAGTTCAGTTGCCACCTCATCACCCACATCTAACTCCTGCTCCGGGGGACCCAATGGTCTCTCATCACCCACATCTAACTCCTGCTCCAGGGACCCAATGGTCTCTCATCAAGCACATCTAACTCCTGCTCCAGGGACCCAATGGTCTCTTCTGGCCTCTGCAGCACAGCCCTCGCATACACACGTACAATTTAAGAAATAGAAACATTGTAAGAGCTTAGATTAAGAGCCGTCAGAGTCGGCCCCTGCTCTGCAATCTTCTGGTGTCTGCCTTCACCACCATGCTGCGACAGCTCCCTCTGATCTGTGACTTCCTCATCACTCCTTCCTACACTTCAAACCAACTTACTTCACTTTGCACATCAAGGTCTGATTCATTCCTGTGCCTCAAGTTAATTCCATTCCCTCCTATCTAGAACCAGCCAGAACCCGAGACTCATTCTCAATACTTCTCTCCGCAGACCGCACCTCTCGGGCATCACCAGCCTGGTGTGTACAGCTGCCAGGCACCTCTGACCCTCCTCGCCATCTTTCACCTGTCTCATCCGCACTAAACTGACCAATTATCCTGAAATGACTAAAGCTGACTCGGCTACCAACTAGCTGTCCTTATTAGAATTCATCTTCTGTGTACATAAATGGGCTAAGGTAGGTCTTGGGCCTGCCACTCCCAGAGGCCAGAAGATGGCACTGATCCACTCACTGGTGATGGAGTTATGGACACCCGTAAACTGCAATGTGGATCCTCTACAAGACTAACAAGTGCTCTTAACCTGTGAGCCATCTCTACAGCCCCAAACACCATCTTCCTTTATCCCCTTTGTGCCAATTTCCTACTGCTCCGTGCAGAAATCCTAGGGCTGACCACCGGGCTGTGTCACCTGCCCCATCAGCCCCTTGCTGGCCCTACTTACCCCTCTCCGTTGATTGTCATCACAACCTTGCACACCCTTTTGTACACCCCACAATGCCTGTGTAGTTTTCCCACCTCCACATTTTTTAGTGAAACTGCCCAGTCAACCCCTGTTCTTGCTTCAGTTTGGAGAAAATACAGCTGGACATATCTTCTTCACCAGGTCAAGAGTACTGCACTAAATCAAAAGCACAACTGACCTTTAGGGAACGCTCGCTAGCCTTTCTGAGCAGGCCTCTTCCTGACAGTTGTTTATCCTATGCCCTAGCGTAGTGCCTGGCATGAGATAGGATGCTCAATAAATATCTTAATGTTTCTAAAGGCTTAGTCAAAACCATTCATTAAGAAAAAATTACTGCCAAGGCACAGATAGAGTTAAAAGAATATAAGGAAAACTGGAATGAGATAGTATGAAATTTAAGTTTCAGACAGGCAGAAGCCTATGTGATAGGGCAAAGGAAGTTCAGGCTGTTCACTCCAAGTCTAAGAGTTGGAAAATGACTGAAACTCTCTTCCCACACTAGAATTAAGGGTCGAGAGGACGGAAGCTGGTCACACTACTCATTGTTGGGGTACACAGCCTGTTTAAGTTGACAGGAACCAGGCTCAATAAAACATTTAAAATCAGGACGGGGCCAATGCATGGGTGCTCTGGTGTGTGTGTGAGGGGCTCTTGTAAAAACAGCTCAGTCTCGTCTGCTCTCTGAAAAAATCAAGCACTAGTTCTAATCACACTTGTAACGACAGCCATTCAAGAGAAATGAGTTTTTCTGGGATAGGAGGGACTCTATAGCAACAGCAGCCAACACTGCAGACTAAGCTCCTTTGAAGTGACTCATTACTTCTCAATCTTATCCCATAAAATGGCTGCCTCAAAAATCTGGTTTTATCTCCAAAATAACACATGGATGTAAATGTATGCTCTGGAACACAGGTTCACAGCTGCAAAAAACTAGTAAAAACTGCTACCCCATGAAGACATTCCTTATTTTTCAGCTTAACAAGGTTTTGTCTTTGGACACCGTCATTGGGAAGGGAGCCATTCAAAAGACAGACGGTAATTTTTAAGGGAATGCAGGGGCATGCAGAGGATACCATTCCTTAGCACTGGTACCCACTTTATTTAATGGTTCTGGAATGTGTACTCAGGGTCTGGAGCATGCCACTCCATCTCTCTACATCGCTCCTGTATTATTCAATACCCTTGTAAGCTTTCCAAGGGAACGAAATTCTGTGGGACTTGGGAAGTGATGAGCATCAAAGTTTTCAAACTACGCTGCCTTAGGGCCAACACTAACTCACCGGAATTGCTGACCTCTGAGAACAGCCTACAACTGGTCACACACTGTCTTAGCTGGGCCTTTTACACAGGAGTTGACTTAGACCAACAGTGTACAAGGATGGAAGTCGGGCCCCAGGAGACATTTAGGAATGTCATGTTCAGGTGTCTGGACTGGAAGAGCCTGAGGTGCTAACTAAGACCTAGTGAGTATGAGCCACAGATGAGGCGAATCATCTCATAGTGCACAGGAGAACACCTCAACAATCAATTACCCAACAGCTTGAAATGGACTGAAATGAGTTGCACTGCCGGTTGAGCTAAGAGATCATGGGGACAGACTGTATTCCCACAACCGTTTTCCCGAGCACCCTTCTTGATGACTGATCTC
>NW_004949195.1:33077-37354 GCF_000317375.1 Microtus ochrogaster
TTTTCCCGAGCACCCTTCTTGATGACTGATCTCCACATACATTTCCGAGTCCCGCAGTCCCAGTCTTTTGCGTCTGCACGAAAAGTTTTCTTTTAAGCTTCAAGGTGGGTTCATGAGCACTTTTTAGGCCAGTTGAATTAAGAATCAGGTTAACAAATATAAATTACACACCCCCTTCCCTCCACGAGTTAAAAGTTTTCCAAAAGTTTAAAAATTATAGGTCAATTCTGCCTCCCCTCCATAGTAATAGTAAAATAAAACAAGTAAGAACAGGACAAAACAAACCAACGAGAGCCAAAGATAGGGGAACCATAAACAGAATGCATTGGACGAAAAAAATTTCTCTATTTTTGTTTTATAAAGACAGGGTTTCTCTGTGCAGCCTTTGTTGTGCTCAACAACTCACTCTGTAGACCAGGCTGGCCTCAAACCCGGAGATCTGCCTGACGCTGCCTCCAGAGTGTTGGCATTAAAGGTGTGTGATACCATACCTAACTGAAAAAAAAAATCTATTTTCAATAAAAGAAAAATATCAAAACAAAAAAAATTATAGGTCAAAAAGTGTTTTAAAAAGTCACAAAAAGGCTATCTGAAAGCCAGTGCTGTTGGTTTACCTGTAACAACGAATGCCCTAAAGAAGAAGGCACCTCGGAAGGAAGCGATGGAAAGATCACATCATCACACTGATTTTCTTATACATCTTTTACAGGTAGTCTGAAGTGGCAGCATACAGAAGAATATCTCTATACTCAAAAGTCCAGCTGCTTCTTTGTTCTTCTTACTAATCCAAGATTTCATTCTGAGCTACACTTCTACCTCGACAGGGAACACTTTCACGGTTACTTCAATGACTACTTTCTGTTACAATTACATGCTTTCATAGCTTAGGCAGCCTTACTCTGAATGGCTAGTTTGTTGCATCAAAATCATAACACTATTTTTCCAAATAATGGTTTTCCCCCTAAATTACAGATTGGCAAAGAATGGCAGGATGAATTTATGAGCCAAGGATTGCCGTTCACCATCAGAAGCCAGGAAGGAACCCTTTCCAGGCTTGAGTGGAAGACAGCCTGGAACAGACAGCTGGGCTTGACGTGACTTCTCGCCGCCAGATCTGCACCCGTTTCTGAGGTTTGAAGCCCCTGGGTCACGGGGTTACTGTTTTGATGGCTTAGGGAATTATACACGTTGGTACTTCTGATGTGCCACAAAACATTCTCTAGGGTAGCTACTGGTTGGTCACTGTTGTGGTAGAAAGGAGACATCAAAAAACAATGGCAGTCACTAATGCTTTACCATCACTGTGGCTGGCACTTGAAGACATTTCCAACGTTAAACTTAACCACACAGAAAACAAGCTAAACAATTATTTTTAGAAATAAATCTTTCAATGTTTTATCATATTTGATAGCAGCTTTTTTATTGGTTACAAAAACCTAAGCCCATATACAAAATTAGGAACACGTTTAGATGCCTCTTTTGAAAGAACATTTTAGTTATTTTTAAACTGAGTTTAAAAAAAAAATAAAAACAATGCAATTTTAAAACACTGTTTTGAAAACTTAAAAGTGCAGCAATACACTCAGTTCCTTTGTCTACGAAATGGTGCGATTCCAATTCAGGCCTGGTAAGGTCACAGCAAACTGAATCAAGCAGACCCACAAGTCTGCACTGCTTGATGCTACTGTTACTTAAAGGTTAGTTTGCACTTAGGACACGAGAGGAAATAGGGATCATCAGAGTAGAAGCCCAATTTTCATCTCAATGTGTGCAAATTTTAGAAGGTAACTGTCAGTTAAACAGGGAGAGTACAGAAGAAACTAAACCTGAAGGGGGACAATTCACAACATCAAGAAGATTTGGACTTTAAGGGTTTCACCAAAGTTTGTGACCTTAATTCATTCTTTGTTATTCCTACTTTTAGTGAACACTACACAGTTTCAAAATTTAGACAAGTGTTTGAACAGGATGCAGTTACCATATGAAGCTTTAACTCAAAATTTGGGTAAAGAAAAAAAGGCACAATGAACTTCAACTCAATTTTATGTGCACAAGAGTTGAAAAATCTGAGCCACCTTAAAGAGAAATTGATTCTAAAATTTATAAAACCTATAAATAATCAGAGGCCAAACCTCTGATTATTAAAACAGATTCTCTAGCAAGTAAAAATCTTGCAGTTTAAACATACGCTTGTATCCATTTTGGATACAAGACAAAGCTCACTCTTTAAAGTGGCTCCACCTTGGCAGATACACACGTCTGTAATGAAGCACACCTGCTGTGTTGTCTCTCAGGGAAAACACCCCAGCTGGCTCACAAAGCTCTGATGGCATCGGCTCCTCTTCGTCACAGTAGACACGCCCCCATCTGAACACTAACTTAGTTTAGATTTCTATCCCTTCACATCAATGTATTGGGAAATTATCCCCAGTGAACAAGAGCAACAAACCATTTCTGTGACAGCACAAATTATTTAGTTTAAAAAACTGCAAATCCATATTCATCCATCAATATCCGGGTCAGACAATTTGCCAAAAGCAACAACTTTACATAGTAATACCAGTTTTACAGATGAAAGAGCTCTGCAAATCGGGCTGAGTTAAATAACTGCACATCATTCCTCTACACAGATCCTGGCTTTCTCTTTAACGTGCGGATGCTCTGAGTGGGATCGGAATGAGCTCCCCGATCCAAGAATGAAGTCTTGGAACACTTCTAAAGAGTTGCTGGTTGGTTGCCACCACTTTATCAAAAGTACTGGTTACTAAGTAAAAAAATGTTTTAAGACTAAATTACAGTAAACATGAAAGCTCCACAGTTTAAACCCAATGTAAATCAACCATATCCAATTATCAAATTAAAACAAAAAAATAACTCCTGGAAGCTGAAAGCAAGACTATCTTAAAACATTACCAATGAGTATTTTAGATCTTTTCCATTTCTGTTTTGACGTATTTATTTATTGACGTATTTTTTTGTAGTCAGGGACTCTTGCTTTCAACTTAACAGAAGTTCAAGTCTGTAAGAGGCTGCAGCTCAGGTAGAGACCATGCACAGCATTTGATTATTCAAAACAGCAGGAACACACAGGCTGAGTGAGTGGTCAAATAGGGTTTGCTGTTGTCAAAAATTAGGTATAATGGCGAAAGCATTACCATTGGTATCTAAAGCTCTTGCTCCAACCCTGGCTTCTGAGGCAGATAATAAACACATCAATTAATGGTAGGTGAAGTACAGTTTTAAAAAACTTATCTTTTTTAATCAATAACCAAGTTTCTTGTTTTTAAGTTATTACTTTTTTGTGTCAGTTCCACCAATGAAAGTCATTTGGCTTGTACTTTAATTCTTCCACATAAGAATATGAAAATATGTTTGTGGAGGACAATGATGGAGGCTCAGATCACACTGCACCTCTGTAGTCTTCCAACACGAATATACATCATACCAAAGTGTCTTGATCCACAGTGCACCTTTTTCCAAAGGAGTACCAGCGGGCAGCTGATATGTCACCACTATGGAGAATTCTAACTGGAGACTGCAGTTGTCAGCACGTGGCACCAGGGAACATGGAAAAATAGGGTAGTTGAGATTGTTAAGGAAAATTCTAAAACAGTTCAGGAAATCATGCATATGCATTTACAGTCCATGTGAGAGTGACTTTTGGCAACTGCAAAGTGACTGAGACATGGCTTGCTTTAGAAGCATCAAAACCAAGAGGCAAGAGTGCTGGGAGCCTTCTGCTGCTTGCTGTCTTATCGCTTGGTGGCCATCTGGTGGTGTTTGTATTGAATGAACGATGCTGCACTTAATGGACCTTAGAAATTAAATTCCTTTGTCTGGAGGTTGGCTGTTGGATCAAAGTTGTAAGTACCTCCTTGTGTTGCTTCAGGAATGAGGCTGGGATCTTCATCAATCTATAAAAACAAAGAGAAAACTCCAAATAAATATTTTAACTGCCTAAAAATATCCAGGTAAATTAGTGATAATTTCATGATATATTAAACAAACACAATTGAATAATTTTTAAAAGGTGCTTGGCTTAATAAGTTTCCATATCACTTCACATGAGTGCCATTTCCAGAATTATCTCTTTCCAGCTAATAGATTATAAAACTGTAAAAGAAATGCTTTTATAATCTTTCCTTATAGTGAAATTGTGAATAAAATGTTTAAGAAAGTGATTAGTGGAGTATCTAATAGAAAACAAAACAAATTTCGTGCACATTAAGAATAAGAGAAAGGCGGCTGGGCGATGGTGGCGCACGCCTTTAATCCCA
>NW_004949195.1:38346-39959 GCF_000317375.1 Microtus ochrogaster
AAAAAAAAAAAAAAAAATCTTAAAAAAAAAGTAACAGTCTGAAAGAACACGCAAAAACCCAACCATCAGCCGATTAATTTCTTTCCCCTTAAAAATATTTGATATTCCCTGGTCTCACAAACCAAAAACAAACAAACAAACAAAAACCCAACTCAATCACCAAAACATTCCATCTGACAGAGATGACAGGGGTTTGCTTCTTGGTGCACGGCAAGTTAATGACAGTATAAGATCGGAAAACCTCCCAAAAGGTTTCAATATAATCATGATAGCTCTTTCACAGTTTTCTGAATGTAGGTCTTTAGAACTAAATTGATGGAAGCTTTACATCAAAAACACTGCATATTTCAGAAAGGGAGTAAGTCAGGCAGTGGTAGTGCGTGTTTAATCCCAGCACATGGGAGGCAGAGGAAGGTGGATCTCTGTGAGTTTGAGGTCAGCCTGGTCTACAGAGCGAGTTCCAGGACAGACACAAAGTTATATGGAGAAAACCTGTCTCGAAAAAACAATAACGAAGTGAACAGGTTATGTTCCACAGGTACGAACAGCAGAAGGAGGAAGTATTCATCACTCATCTCCTTTTCAGGTTTTATGAGACAAGACTGTGTAGTCAACTCTGGACTTGAACTTGAGGTCCCCTGCTTTTATCGAGTGCTGCATACAGGTGTGCACACTTGTGCACAATTGAGAGTATCTTTTATAGTTCCATTGTACCACAGACTTCATGTACCAGGTGCACAACTTTATGTAATTAAAACCTTAGTATTCATCCAGGAGATAACATTTTTTAACATATTAAACCAGTTGACTTTTAAAATATTATATACAAATCAGAATATGGAGAAATAGGTGTCAACACTAATAAATGAAAATGCTTTATAAGACGATATCACACATTGTGATTATTACTCCAACAGGAACAAACATAACTTTAACATTAAAGAAAGAATTGTCTAAGCTATTCAAAATTACTGGGTTATGAACTTGACTATGAAATTAATTTTTATCTTAAAAGATATCGTAATAAAAGCATGAGCATGAATTTGCATGTATCGAAACTATTTACACTATCTTGAACAAAACTCTCACATACCTTTTTGTTTTTATTGATCTGTGAGGCTACTGGATTTATATTCTCTAAAGCATAAGCTGGGTAAACTACAGAGCTAACAAAAATGCAAAACAAACAAATCATTGCTTATAGTTTTATAGCAATGTCTGGATACTTTAGTACATACAGAACAGGTACTTTTTAAGAACAGAATTTTTAAATATGTATTTCATTATGTCCTTACCAGAAATTATAATACTAAATAAATGACTTCAGTCCTATTAACATCAACACGCTTTTTTAACAATCCTAAAAGTCCTTCCAACTTTTGGAATTCAAACAACACACATACAATTGGGCAACCACTTCCCAAAGAAGGGTCTACCCAGACACATGGTACTATGTATAACATAAAATAATGTGTTTCCTTTGTCTAGAGTTTGAGAATGGAGTAAAGAAAGTTTTTACCTCTAGCCGGGCAGTGGTGGCGCACGCCTTTAATCCCAGCACTCGGGAGGCAGAGGCAGGCGGATCTCTGTGAGTTCGAGACCAGCCTGGTCTA
>NW_004949195.1:40059-44229 GCF_000317375.1 Microtus ochrogaster
AAAAAAAAAAAAGTTTTTACCTACTCGACTAGTCCACCAGGTTTAACATTGTACACTGTGACTTCAAAATGAATGCTGTGGTATGGTCTTCAGAACTGAGTTGTTGGGAGGACTTTAAGGACCATTAAGTAACGGGGCCTACTGAAGGTTTGATGTTGGGGATCTGGCCTTAGAAGAGTTAGTAAAGCTTTTGCAGAACCATCCTTAGCTTTAGCTTAAACTGTACGTTATTGCAAAGCACTGAGTCTGACCCTGGATCTGTCTTGTATTCTCTTATGTGTTCTGTCCTGCTGCTCCAGCCGAGGACTTTCCTAGAGGCATAGGTATCCGTACATTACATACTAATTCAATAACCATTCTGTCTTACGCTTTCACTTTCCACAATTCCCAGCTAAAGAAACCTTGCTTTTCTAAGCACTTAGCCTCACATATTTCTGGTATGGCGATGGAAAACAAACCAATGTAATAATAATGAGTATTTCCTAAAATCCATCAACCTCCAGGAAAACTGACTTCATGACCAGTATTTCTAAAGTATGAACGACTGTATTCTTTTGTGAAAATCCTTCAGCAATGCTAATATGCTGAGTAAGACCAGGAAAATACTCTGGTCACTTAATAACAATGAGCCTGTAGTCTAGTAAGCTGAGCTGAGGAACTAGTATTTTAGAACGCCAATATTCCCCTACTCACCTCCGCATTCCTCTATTATTTCAGCTATTGTGCTCGCTTCATCACCAGCCATTATCAGGATGTTTTTAAGACCATCCAGAACCACCTGAACCACCTGAGAGTCTTTCACCGACAGTAAGTTACAGAATGGTGGTATTACATTCTGTTGTACAAGGTACTCCACCTAGACAATACAAAAGAAGAAAGAATCTATGAATTCTCTTTCCCTCTAGAAACTGCAGTAGATGAAAATGTTCAGTAACTTCTAAGAATAAGAAATGTCCTTGCTGTAGTTAGTAACAGTGACCAGTTACATTTTTTCAAACTCACTTGATCTTTTCTGCCACTTATCGTTAAGTTGCTAATTGCCCAAGCAGCTTCCTTTTGTGTTCCAAAGTCCCCCTGGAGAGTAAAAACAAATTCATGAAATAAATTCTTTATCCAAAAGTCTGGGTTGTAATAAATTAAGGTAAACAATGTATTAATGATATGACTGACCTTAGCAAGCTGGTGAATGATCATGGGGATTAATCCAGCATCTATTACAGCTTGAACTTGCTGCTGATTGCCTGCTGTTATATTGGAAAGGAACCAAACTGCTTCCTGTAGTGAACAAAATATGGGTCAGTTTTATTGGAAAAACTATATTATCTGTATTTTTCTCTTTTTAATATTATAAATATTTGATAACAAAATCTCCTGAGTAGGGTTAAAGTGACCGTGTCTAAAATGTGACTGGTTAAGACCTCCATTTTCTTTTACTTACTATCATTTTATGTGAGTCTAGTGTTTGTAAACAAGTAAACGGATGTGCCCATGCATGCCATGGTGCGCATGTGCAGGTCGGTACTTCCCTCCAGCATGCGGTTCCAGAGATCAAACTCAGGTTGTCAGGTTTACATGGCTAGCATCTTTACATGTGATTTAGCCAACTCAGATCTCCCATCTCATTAAAGGGAAGCCTCCTTCCCCAATACTTCTGTGTCCACTTAAACCATTATTTATTCAATAATCTGTAAGCCTAGCTAAAGCTACATATTGTTCTAGGCAATGGTGATATGGCAATAAATAAAACAGACCCAAATCTTTAGCCTAGGGGTACATTTCATTCTCTTTTTGAAAGGCAGGCCAGAAGAATGGAGTTTCTAAATACTCGTCAACACTACTTGTATTAAAGAGCTGTAGTTTATTGGAAAGCATGAGGCGGGGGAGAAGGATCACTGGGTAAGGTGCCGAGGTCCTGATGCTCAGCACCTGTGTCAAGATGCATGGTGACAAGCGTCTATACTCACAGCTGCAGAGAAAGCAAAACCCTAATATACAGTCAAGTACAGCCATTAATGAAAGTCTGAAGGTTCCTCAAAAAGCTACCACACAATTGCCATGACTCAGCAACTTCCAGTATGTCAGAAAGGAAATTAAACCAAGGACTGAAACAGTCCCTGAGGTGTCAGTGTTTTCTCAGCATTAATTACAACAGACAAATGCGGAAAATGAGGTGCATACATACGAACAGAATGGCTTATTCAGCCATAAAAGCAAATCAAGTCAGGGCTCTGGGAAATGGCTGCGTTGGGGAACGGCTTGCCATGCAAGCATGAACATCTGACGGATCTCCAGAATCCAGGTAAAAGTTGGGCTCAGTGGCATCTCTACCTGGAGCACAACTGAGGTAGAGAGAAGGGGTCTGTGGTGCCCATGTCCAATGAGAGACCCTGACTCAAAATACAAGGTGGAGGAGCTGGAGAGATGGCTCCAAGACAAAGAACATGGACTGCTCTTCTCCAGAATCAGAGCTCAGCTCCTCGGAACCACACTGGGTGGCTGACAACCGCCTGTGCCTCCAGCTCCAGAGAGCTGATGCCAGATGCACATACCCATCCGCCCATACACTGAAATTTTAAATGAACTTTGAAACACGGTATAGGATAGGCAAAACAATCCTGTACAATAAAAAAACTTCTGGAGGCATCATAGGCATCATAATTCCTGACTTCAAACTCTACTATAGATCTGCAGCCTGGTATTGGCATAAAAACAGACAGGAGGGCCAATGAAACAGAATCAAAGACCCAGATTTAATCCACACACCTACAAACACCTGATTTTTGACAAAGAAGCAAAAAATATAAAATGGAAAAAAAAGCATATTTAACAAATGATACTGGCATAACTGGATAAACCTGTAGAAGAAGCTGGGCGATGGTGGTGCACGCCTTTAATCCCAGCACTCGGGAGGCAGAGGCAGGAGGATCTCTGTGAGTTCAAGACCAGCCTGGTCTACAGAGCTAGTTCCAGGACAGGCTCCAAAGCCACCGAGAAACCCTGTCTCGAAAAACAAAAACAAAAAAAACACCAAAAAAACATGTAGAAGAATGAAAATAGATCTAAGTCTATCACCATGCACAAAGCTCAACTCCAAATAGATCAAAGACCTCAACACAAAGCCAACCACACTGAACCTCACAGAAGAGAAAGTAGGAAGTACACTTGAATGCACTGGCACAGGAGACCACTTTCTAAATATAACCCCAGTAGCACAGACACCGAGAGAAACAATAACTGGAACCTCCTGAAACTGAGAAGCTTTTGTATAGCAAAGGACATGGTCAACAAGACAAAATGACAGCCCACTTCACTAACCCCACATCGGACAGAGGACTGATCTCCAAAATATACAAAGAACTCAAAAAATTGGTCATCAAAAGAACAAATAATCCAATTTTAAAAAATGGGGTACAGACCGAAATAGAGAACTCTCAACAGAGGAATCTAAAATGGCTGAAAGACACTTAAGGAAATGCTCCACATCCTTAGTCATCAGAGAAATGCAAATCAAAACAACTCTGAGATTCCATCTTACACCTGTAAGAAGGGCTAAGATCAAAAACACTGATGACAACTTATGCTGAAGAGGTTGTGGGGTATTGCTGGTGGGAGTACAAGTTGGTACAGCACCTTTGTATATCATTATGATGATTTCTCAGAAAATTAGGAATCAACCTTCCTCAAGACCCAGTAATACCACTTTTTTTTTTTTTGCTCAATTGTACTACAAGGACATGTGCTCAACTATGTTCATAGCAGCATTGTTTGTCATAATCAGAACCTGGAAACACCTAAAATGCCCCTCGACCGAAGAATGGATAAGGAAAATGTGATACATTTATACAATGGAGTACTACACAGCCAAAAAAAAAATGATATCTTTAAATTTTTAGGCAAATGGGTGGAGCTAGAAAACATCATTTTGAGTGAGGTTACCAGACCCAGAAAAACATATGTACTCACTCACAAGTGGCTTTTAGACATAAAGCAAAGAAAACCAACCCAGAAATCATAAGATCAGAGAACCTAGAGAACAATGAGGACCCTAAGAGAGATAGATATACATTGATCTAATCTATATGGGAAGTAGAAAAAGACAAGATCTCCTGAGTAAATTGGGAGCATGGGGACTATGGAAGAGGGTTGAGGGGAGGGGAGAACAGAGGAGGG
>NW_004949195.1:44329-48408 GCF_000317375.1 Microtus ochrogaster
AAAAAAAATGGTATGTGAAATAAGCCATAAAACTCTTAATTATCTACTATACAACTAATAATAAATTTTTAAATAAATTTGAAACTTTTAAAAGTAAATTTTTATCATCTTTGATAGAAGGCATGACACCTTTAGAATTAGGTCTACTCTAATTTTGTAGGGGAATAACTTAACTGTTTTAAAATTACCAGTTATTTTAGTGAGAGATTATATGTTTTTGCATACTGGTTACTAATTTAATGATACTGTTCAATCTATAAGCACATAAATTGTCCAAAAAAATTTTATTGTGATGATAGTACGACTAAAGGAAACAGAAACTAAATCAGTTTTAAAGATTCACTTATAACCATCCTCATCTTGAGTGCCATGACCCTGAGCGAGAAAACACATCGTAACAGCAACAAGGAAACAGCCACAGACAGAAGAAGGGCAGTGTGTGCCTTTACCTTATTTATTTTCTCTTTCGGGTGTGATAAGAGGTTTGGGAAGTGGGACAGGACATCGCAGTTAAGAACCACCTGGGTCTGCTCGTCAGTGCCGGTCACTATGTTCCCAACTGCTCTGAGTGCTGCAGTCTAGAGAGGGGAGAACATGTTTTAAGTATGTTTATAATGAAATTGTCATCTCTGTAGTTTTCATAACTCTGAGGATGTGAGGAGCAAATGATGAACATTTATTTCATCCCTACAGCAAAGCCAGAACCAAACTAGCAAGGACTTTTAAACAACCATCTCCTACGGAAAATTATAGAACTCCACAAAAAATAGGTGAAAATTTGTTAGAAAAAAGATTTTTAGGCCTAGCAGTTATGGCACACACCTTTAATCTGGGCACTTGGGAGGCAGAAGCAAGAGGATCTGTGAATTTGAGACCAGCCTAATCTTAATCTCTTACAGAGCGAGTTCTAGGACAGCCTGGGCTAAACAGAGGAAACCTTGTCATGAAAATAACAAAAGAAAACCAAAACCATGCTCTGCCCTCAAAACCACACAAATATAAAGCATCTAAAAAAGAAAGTTTTTAAAACAGTGGAAACTAAAAATCATCAGGTCCTTTCTTTAAAAACAGTTGTTCTTATGACCAAAGCAGCACCACAGATTTTAACATGGTCCTGAGTCAGCACACATTTGTGTTTCTCATATAATATTTAATGTTACCTGGGGTCAGCATGCATTTGTAGGAGAAAAACACTTCAGCAGAGAAGCATGACGAGCAGAACTAACTGCTGACCCTAATCAGAACAGAGTCAGAGTTCACAGTTGGAAGGCTCTGGAAACTACCCAGAGACAGAGAGCTGAGATAGGCAGACGGAAAGCTTAAGTGAGAAGGAAAAGGAGCTGTGACAGAGGGGCTGGAGGCGAACGTGGGCATCAGACAAGCATTATGCTGTCTCCTAACAGGATACTAGAAGAAAAAGCTATTTGTGGAGACCAACAGTTTCACATCTTTCTATTTGAAATCATAATAGAATGTATGGAGGTCTATGTTTAATGGCTTATGTAACTGAAAAGCTGAAAAATTATTTCAGAACAAATGTGGGTTCAGGAGATAAACTAGGGCAATCCTGAGGTGCATGCTGCTGGGCTTAATAAAAAATAATTTTATACAAGAAAAAAAAAGAAAATACTTACTTGAACTTTCACTTCCTGGTGGCTCAGAAGGGGCACAAGGAATGGTACAACCCCTGAATCAATAACCATCTGTATCTGCTCATTTCCTCCATCTGTCAAGTATGACAGAGCCCAAACAGTGTCCACAAGAATCTATAAGAAGTACAAACAGAAAAAAGCTATTCCAGAAGTTGTAACAGAAAAATAAGGAGTTTTCTGTTTTAACTTGGTGGGAAAGATAACCGTGTACATGACTGATAAAATCTTTATCTCAGGGCTTACCTGCGATCACCTTTCATAAACATGAGACAGAAGTTTAGGATGCTTGTTTCCAATTTCTGACTTTATGTACCAGATAGATAAAAATAGAAATAATGTGTTGGCAAGATAGCTTAGCAAGCAAAGAGTTTGCAAGTTATCCTGGTGACCTGAGTTTGGTCCCCAAAACCAACATAAAGGTAGATGGAAGAAGAGAACCAACTAGAGAAAGTCACCCTCTGATCTCCACACAGGTACAGCATTCATACATAAACATAATACACAAACATAAAATAAATAAAAATTGTTAAAAAAGCATAAAATTTTCCCTGATCTCAAAAATTAGGCACAAAAATAATTGTGATCTATGTCATACACAAGTCTGAGGCCAAAACACTACGCTGCTTCAAATCTAGAAGACCCCAAAATAATCTGCCAATACAATTTTTCCAACTACTAAAGTGAATAGGCTAAGGAATGATTCAGTACTTGAACCTTGATAAAGGCCCTCAAATGAAAAGCATGAAGTACAATCACGTAGTACTGAGTGTAATGGCACACGTGTGTGATCACAATACGTGGGAAATGTAACCAAAGGAGCAGGAGGAAAAGCCACCCTCAGCTACACAGTGAATGTGAGCAGCCTAGGCTGCATGAGACCCAAAACCCAAATTAAGCCACATCCTCATCCATCTGAAGTTTTCAACTACAAGAACAAGACCAAACAGGGTACCAGCCTCCAGGATCTGGTGAACTGATTCAGTACACAGAGGTAGTGTGTGGTTCTCCTTGGTGTCCTCACAGCAGCAAAAGCACAACTCTTAACCCATCTGAAATCCAGAGGCCTTTCTACTAAGTGTCCAAATTAAAGACACCTTTTGCCTGAAGTTTTCAAAAGCAGCTACCTCAACGCACATGCCTTTAAGAAGGCATGCGTACAAGTCAGAGGAGCAGATAAAACTACACATAACTTATACCTTTAGCATTACTAAGAATCATGAGAACACAATTCCAAATTACCTATAAGAAGAAAACAAATACTAATTTGGATCTGGACTCATTCCAAACCTGTGTGAGATGAAAAGAATAAAGAATGAGAAGGAATGGAAGAGGTACAATTATGCATGTTTGAAACAGAAACTGTCAGGGGGAGCATTACAGAGGGAAAAAATCAGAAGGAACTCAAGAGCAACACCAAAAGAAACCATATAATCTAAGTATGGTTTGAATATAATGACTCCCATCGGCTCATATATTTGACTATTTCGTCATTAGGAGGTGGAACTGTTTTAGAAGAACTAGGAAGTATTTCTTTGTTGGAACAGGTGTGTCATACTGGAAAAAGTAAGTGTGTCATTGGAGATGGGCTCTGAAGTTTCAAAAGCCCAAGCCAGGCCTAGTGTCTATCTCTTCTGTCTCATGTATGTGGATCAGAATGCAAGTTCTCAGCTACTGCACCAGAGCCATGCCTACCTGCATGCTACCATGCTCCCCACCATGGTGACAATGAACTAAACTTCAAAACTGTAAGCAAGCCCCAATTAAATGCTTCCTTTTGTAAGATTTGCTGTGCTTGTGATGTCTGTTCTCAGCAATTAACACAGAAACTGTACCAAAACTGGGGTGTTGCTGTGACAGGCCTGGCCATGCAGTTTGTTGGCAGAATGTGGACTCTGGATTAGGAAAGCAGGTAAAAGCTTTAAGTGGGGCTTAACAGGCCAAACTAGTAAGAGCAGGGAAGATGGTGCTGAGAGCAATGGAGACGACAACAGCCTGGCCCAAGAGGTTTCAGAAGAGAGGAATGTTAATAAGTAGCCTTGAGACCATACTTGCAGTATTTTGGCAAAGAGTGTGGCTGTTTTCTGCCCTTGCCCACCCCACCCCCAATCTGCCTGACAGTAAACTGAAGACTTTTCAATTAATGGCATTTGCAGAGGCGATTTCAAGATAGCCTAGTATTGACTGTGCTGTGTTGTTATTAGTGTTCAATCTTACGTAGATGTTGAACAAGCAAGCTGAACAAGGAGAAATTAAAAAAAATGTACAGTTTGAAGAGAAAAAGGCACCAAGAAATGGAGCTAAGTCTGGTGTTCAAGGAGATAAAAAGTTTAAAGTCCAATGCTGTTGCGGGAGGTCCTTCCGCTCCTCCAGCCTATAGCCGCTGAGATACCAGCCCATTGGGGCGTGGTCTCTCTCCCTTTAAAAAAG
>NW_004949195.1:54108-72693 GCF_000317375.1 Microtus ochrogaster
TCTTCACTTCCTGCTCGGCCGGCGACTAGACTCCCTTCCTGGTTGCACAGAGGGCTGACGGTGATCTGTAAGTTTTTTCCCCTTTAAATAAATATTACCCTATTAATCATAATTCCAAACTGCTGTGGCATTGTTTGTGACTTACACCTTCACAATGCTAAACAGAATAAAAGGAAATGGTGACCTCCGGGCAAGACCCCATCCAGCTAAGTTTCCAACTTGTGACGAGGGAATTAGAGAAAACCTTAAGTGAAGGAAACCACTGAAAACAGAAAGCTAGACAAGGGGACCAAGCTCCAGCCCCAATAAGCAACAGATCTTGGCAGCTTTGGCCATGTGCTTCTGACCTTTAGTATCAAGGATGCAAAATATGGGTTGTGGAATCTGAGATCTGCTGAAGGCAAGTGTGTGGCAGTGGTGTTCCTTCATGAAAGCCATTGTGGGAAGCTGTGAAGGTGAAGTAGGGATTGCCTTGGAGACCCCAAGATGTTAGAAATGTCAGAGCCACGGGATACCTGCTGAGGAAAGCTTAAGCTGGGTGTGGAGCCAGCCCAAGAGAGAGGAGTGTTGTAGTCAACAAAGCTGGAAGGAGTTGGAGTTCTGAAGAGCTCATCAGGCATGGAAATGCAGAATTAGGAGTTTGCTCTGCTGGTTTTCACTCTTGTGTAGTACGGTATTTCCTCATTGTAATCCCTTTCCTCTGTGTTGTTAAGTACAGGATCTACCTTTTTTTGTTTTTTGAGACAGGATTTCTGTGTTGCCCTGGCTGTCCTGGAAATAGCTCTGTGGACCAGGCTAGCTTTGAAATCAGACATCCACCTGCCTTTGCCTCCTGAGTGCTGGGGTTAAAAGCATGTGCCACCAACGCACAGCTGAACTTTAAACTTTTAAACAGTGTTGAGACTTTTAAAAACTTTTGAAGCTGAATTGAATGCATTTTCACATTATGATACGGCTACAGCTTATGGGGCCAGAGAGTAGACTGTGATAGCTTGAAAAAGAATGGTTCTCCCCATAAGCTCGTACATCTGAATGATTAGTTATCAGGGAATGGCAATGCTTTTGAAGGATTAGGAGGTATGGTTTGGTTGGAGTGGGTGTGACCTTGTTGGAGGAACAAAGTCAGTGAGGGTGGGTTTTGGGATTTCAAAAGCCTAAGTGTCTCTTTCATACTGCCATCTGAGGATTCTTCTTTAGCACCATGTTTACCTGCACGCTACTATGTTCCCCACCATGCTGACAATGGACTAAACCTCAAAACTGTAAGCAGGCCTCAATTAATTGTTTTCCATTTAAAGAGTTGCTGTGGTCGTGGTGTCTCTTCACAGTTACAAAACACTAAGACATTAAGTAACAGTAGTAACAACCAACAACAACAAACCCAAAAACTTGAAAGGAGCAAAGCCAAGGAGCTTGCAGTACAACAACAAAGCTGACATCTGAGTCATCAAGAGTCCCAGGACAAAGAGTTGGAAACAGCCTTAGTCCCAAGACTGTGAGCTGCCTCTGTGTTGAAGAGGTGGGAGTTAAGTATACGTTTATTTTTACTGTGATTGTTCAGGACCACACTTTACAAAATGCCTTGTTTCCTTTACTGTTGTTTTGGAAAGGAAAGTTTTATTAAAATTGTTTTAGTTTTGAATACAGAATAGTTCTATTAATTACGACTAATTTTGGAAAACTCGGGCTTTCATTCAACTGTTTGCCAAAACCTTCCGAAGTAAAGTGATATTCAAAGACAGTTATTAGACCAGATGGCTTATAGACATTTCTGGGGTATTTACATTTGAAGATTCCATATTAATGAATGTCTGACTTAAATTCTAACCAAAAACTGTAACATTATTCTTCACATATTTTCGTTATAAGGATTAACAACCTTAGCTGCAGACAAATAAAATATTTAAGCTATTTATTTAAAAAAAAAGGAGAAAAATGTGCATAATGGAGGAAAATGCCCCAAACTGTGCAAACAACTTAAATCTATAGATGCAAAAACAGAGAGATGAATCAAAAATAAGCTCATTGATCACTGCACAGGCAACTGGAATAAAGGAAAGGTATTTTAAAAAAGTAAATATACAGATAGCTACTAGAATAAAGCATATAAGCATATTAAATATAAGATGATTATAGGATTAAAATTAAACTCTTGTGTTAGGGTTGCACACAGGGCTTTGTCTGCACGAGGCAAGCACTTTACAACTACGCAACAACATCCTGCGTGGAGCCCTCAATTAGCTTCTTAAACAAAAGCCAACTCTACAATCTATATGAGACATATCTAAAGTAAAGTAATAGAGACTAAAAATAGAAAAAGAAAGTAGAGGTTGCAATTCTGGTAAGAGAACAGTAGCTAAGAATCAATGCAAAAGATACTTTATGACATGAAATTAATAAAGATACAAATGTCTATTCACCAAATAATACTGCAACTGCCATTATAAAATAGATAATATACAAGAAGAATATTTCAAAAAGCTAGAGAAATTTGTTCTGTTACTGTTTTTTTTTTTTTGTTTTTGTTTTTTTTTTCTTTTTTGGTTTGTTGAGACAGGGTTTTCTGTGTAACCACTGTGGCTGTCCTGGAACTCTCTCTGTAGACCAGGCTGGTCTGGAACTCTGAGATCCGCCTGTCTCTGCCTCCCGAGTGCTGAGATTAAAGGTGTGAGGCACCACTGCCCTGCCTCTGTTACTGTTTTTTAGACAGGGTCTCTAAGGCTGGCCTTAAATTCCTTATCCTCCTCCCTTTAGCTACCAGTGTTGGGATTACAGGCATCTGCCACCAATGCCTAGCAATTAGGAAATTTAACACACTGCTTTCAGTAACCAGGAGATCAAACCAACAAAGAAACAGCCAACAGGGGCTGTAAATTTGTACCCTATATTGAACTTTGTATCCTGGTGCACCCTTTTGATGGGTAACGACAAGCATGAGTGTGAACAGCGTTCTGAGCCATGAGTCATTCTACTAGGTCATCAAGCGCAAAGTGGTCTTTGGGGCGTCCAAGTCCCCTGTCACTAAATACCAAGTCTTGGCACATAAATGATCTGCTAAAACTGATAACTTTCCTTACATTACTAGTAAAAGAGGCTAGGCTGGTGTGAGATGTTATGTGACACTGCATTGTCCACGAACACATTCAAACAGGTGAGAAAGCCAGATACTCTAGCATTACAATCGCAAATTAACTTCCAGCGACAAAACACATAAACAAACTGGCTCTCTGGATTGTCCTGCGATCTTTCACAGTAGGTGTGGTTTGATTTCTGATGCCTCATAACAGACTACTAAACCCATCTAACTTTCCATAATCCCATCTGACCGCCTTCATTCTCACTAGTTACCATCTCACACATCCTGGTGCCATGGACCTCTTCCTGCTGATAGTTGTGTTGCCATATACATCCTAAAATATAAGTAAGAAACCTGGTATTCCTCATTTCTTTTCTCTCATCACACATATCAAATGCAGCAAACTTTCAATCTAAGCATACTTAAAGTCTCCCACACTTTCATATTTCCCAATTCTCAGCTCTAGCATTGGCTAATTTTCTCCTGTATCTACCAATCTGCCTTTAACTCTACAATTCCCTAAAATCTGTACTTTCCTTACAAAATGTGAACTATGAATCCAGAATAATTTCGACCACTTATTCCTAATTTTGCTATCACCAATATAAAAAGACTATGAGTCTTAATATTTTATCCAAGGCCCTGTATGATCTATAATCTGTTTGATCTCTGCCTTTATCAATTCAAATTTTATGTGTTTATTGCTCTGATTTAAAGGGTAAAAAGTAGCAGGTTCATGAAAGGAGCTAACATAAGAATGCCTTTCAGAACTAGTTTTGCTAACTAGGAAAGAGGTCAAGAAAGTTTCACAACCACAAATGGTGTGTGTGCGCGCACACGTGCGTGCATGCACACTTAATTGGGCGTTGAAGTGGGAATGCATTAGAAGGGACAGAGCACAGACGATCGTGATGGGACCTTGAACAAAGGCAGCCTCCCCGCTTTCGCTCCCAAAGGAGTCTCAGTAGGAGAGTTAAAGGACAAATGACAGGGGTTCTGAAGCATGGAGCCTTAACAAGGGAGTTTCTGATTCTTATAGGTTGCCAGAGAGCGGACAAACTTCCTATCATGTAACCCACTTTGGTGGGGCCTGTGCACACAGGCAGGCACTAGGCAGGACCACAAGTTTCTCTTGCAGTTGCTAGCGAAGGGTGCTAAGGCTGCTTTCTTACCAACTTCCCACTGGGGTGGCCAGTAGGAGGTTTACTTTCACCCCAGGCCTGAGACATAGCAGGTGTCTGTCAGTACTTTGGAAGTGGACAGCAGATTTCTGGGAGAGAGGGAGACAGCCACAGGGTCTGTGATCTAATATCTGTTATACTTATACCACTTTGTTGGTTTTTCCTCCCTTGCTTCTAAACTTCAAACACAAAGAATTTCGGGCTGAATTTTAGCACTTTCTAGAATACAGCCTTTCCTATGAAATCTTATTCAATGTCCAGGTTTTTATCAGTCCCTCATATTCTGCAAATTTGTAATCTATGCTGGAAAATACTCACAGAAAAAGTTCTATAATTCTGGTCACTTTCCTTTCCTTAGCTGTGCCTATTAGCTGTGTTCAAGTTTTCATCAACTTCAAATCTATTTTAAGAAAATAGTTCTGCTTACATAAAACTTCCCTACTATAAGTCATACATTTTCTTAGCTGTCTGTTACAAGTATCAATTCTCACTTATCCATCTGAAAACCTTCTATAAACCTCACTCATTACCATGCAAAGCCCATAGTTTCTAAACACAGGACCCAAGACTGCAGATAAACTCCCATCAAACTTTTGAGTCACTGTCTACTTGTACTCTCTAAAACCTCAAGGGATTCAAGTTCTCAATACCCTTCCTGGTGTTCCTGAAATGGTGTTCAACCTGACAAAAACAAAAACAAACAAACAAAAACAAAACCTACTAGTCAACTCTGTAACTTAGACAGAAATACCATCTCATACAACTTTATAAATTAAACAAGTTGACATATATTATGGCAAGTGCAAAAAATAGTCTTCTATACATTTTAAACCAAAGATAGGCATCATCTTGACCACTCCTGCCATAATTACCTTGTACTTACAATGCTAGAAGTACTTCATTTTGTTGTGGGTTTTGTTTTCTTTTGGGATAAGATCTCACTAACTCAGGCTGGTCTTGAACTCCTGCTCCTTCTCTCCCTCCCAAGCAGAAGGATTACAGGTGCAAACCACCACACATGACTCTTATATTGTTCACTGCATATGTTACTTCCTTGGTGTTACTTTTAAAGTTGCCAAATAAAATCATATAGACTTCCATAGTTAGTACTCTGGCTATTTCTCTATTATACTTTCTTGTTTCTTTTTACACCATGTTGTGTGTTTGTGAGATCATGGTATAGATCATGGACCTAGCTTTAATTCTGTCATGGCAATTATTTATTGTATGACCATAATGGTTCATAAAATTTTTACCATTTTATAGATAGTTGTGGTGTGGGAAGTCCTTCTGTATATGTGTTGCTTTTACTGATTAATAAAGAAGCTGCTTTCAGCCAATGACTTAACAGAAGATAGCAAGGAGAGATATGGAGAGAGAGTAGGAGAAGTCAGTGAGAAGCCATGGAGCAGCCAGAAGAGAAAGAACCACCGACTGGAACCTTGCTAGTAGGCCACAAGCCTCATGGTAAAATACAAAATAAGAGGAATGGGTTATTTTAAGATAGAAGAATTAGCCAGAAATATGCTTAAGCTATTGGCCAAACAGTATTGCAAATAGTAGAGTTTCTGTGTGATTATTTCGAGTCAGGGCAGTCGGGAAATGAACTAGCAGCATCCGACAACCTAACTGTACTTTAAAATTCACTACAGCAGACCCCCGTGGGGACAAGCTATAATACCCACATGGATGCCCACTGTGCTACAGCACAGCACAGAAATACTTACATATATAGATAGATGTATGTGTTTTCTTATTCATAGATATTAGACAGTTTAATTCACAAATTAGGCAGATTAATAAATTGACAAAAACTAATGATAAAATAGAACAAAGATAGGCATATACTACAAAATAATTTTAAATATATTAATAAATTATTCTAAAGTTGCTCGTTTAATATTTTAAGACTGCAACTGACTACAAGTGACTAAAACTTTGGAAAGTGAAACCACAGAAAGAGATTGCTGTTCTTAATCACTTCAGGGATCAACAAATCAGCATACTTGCTGAAAGATTAAAAACAAAAATTACATCAATCTGATTTAAACTTACTCTCATTCTCCACCCCCCGCCCCACTATTCTTTAGCACTGCTTTTAGAAAACCCTTCTGGTAGCATCAAGAGACAAACCCCACAGTGACACCACTTTACTCACATTTATGTCCGTGTGGTATATGAGAACACATAGAGCTGGCAAAATCTGAGGAAAGAAGATAAACAGTCATGCTAGTTGATGGAAATGTCTTTATAAAAACAAATAATGACACAAAAAACAGTAACTACTTAAAGTGTGAAATTTGTTTGAATATCTAATTTAATAAATTCAATTTGAAAATCAAAAACGTATTTCAAATGTTTAAAAGATCCAAATAAATCTAACAAAGATTAATACTCCTTAAAAGAAAGTCAATTATTTTCAGAAACCTTATTTATGGCATAAAATGTCAGGTGAGAAGAATGGAGATGTTAGCAAACAGGCATACATTGTAGTTACAAGAAATTTCCTTTCACAGTCATCATCGTCTAAATTTTTATTCAATAAGATGCTGGAGTAAAACACTAACTTTAGTCAGGAAAATTACAACCAGCTGGGCAGTGGTGGCGCACGCCTTTAATCTCAGCACTTAGGAGGCAGAGGCAGGTGGATCCAGCCTGGTCTACAAGAGCTAGGACTGTTACACAGAGAAACCCTGTCTCAAGAAACAAAAAAAAAAAAACAATTACAACCAGTGCAAGGTATAGATAGGGTTTCTTTGCTGACCCCTGGGTCTAACAGATCTTCTACAAACCTAGAGCAACTGAGTAATGGCTGTTAGGTACTCACACTAAGAATAGACACTAGATAAAGACACAGCTTATAAAGATACAGAGTCAATGACTCTCTAAACAGTCAAGCCAATAAAGGTTTTAAAAAATTTTTAAATTTTAAAGTAGAGCACATTTCTAAGAACACCAATTTTTTCAGAATTCAATGGACTGAATGCAAATTAACTCAAATTATTTGCATATTTCTTAGCATTAAATCCAAAAAGTAGTACAGCAAAACAGGGCTTCCTCCCTCCCCACTTATTTGAATTTATGTTTTCTCTTCATGGAAACAGTCATGAAAAAATACATTAAATGGACTGGCATTCTTCTTGCTACTGTATAGCACTTAACTCTGACATATGGTACGTTATATTTAAAAACAGAAGAATTTTCAATAAAATCAGTATATGCTCATTATATATTTCCTGTGCATGAATACCTAAAGCATAATCAGGGAGATAAGCCATCTCGCCTTTACAATTCTGCATTTACCTCCTGAACTGTCTCCATAGGCGGTGGGGGGTCCTTATTCCTGCAGAGATTGACAATGACCCATGTGACGTTCCGAAGGAAGGTGATGGGAATGGAGGGATTGATGAAGGACAGAAGAGGTTTGACAACTCCCAGTGATATGACATAATCTCTACATTGAGGACCATCACCTACAGAAATGAAAATTGTATTTAAAAAAAAATTACAATCAGGATGGGAAAGTCTGAGATGTGTGCAATGGCTCATGTTGGGACACTGATGCTCTATGTTTCCTCACCATAGTCAGACATCAAGTGCTGCTTTCCATGACTTTGATTTGGGGAACACAAATTTAACCACTACCAACACAAATTAGATATTCCTTTTACACTTAAGAACCACCTTACAAATGTTTATGAATACAGTCAACTCATATGAAATTCAGAGGAAACATAGTGTGTAATGGCTATGCCAATGTAGGAAAAAAAGTTAATTTAAGATTCTCAACTAAAGTCTTTTCAAACCCAAATTCAGCTTACCTATAATGTTTCCCAAAGCCCACACCGCTTGTTCACAGACATTCTGATGTGGGGAATGGAGGAGTCGCAGAAAAAGGGGCACTGCATCTGTGTGTAATAAAAACTCAGTTATCTGACGTGGTCACAGATTTCTACCCAAGCAAGTCAATAAAGTAGTCACAGGTCAGACACACTATAGCTGTCCAACTACAGTTCACTGTATAAACAGGGCAAGGATACATAAAAATAACTAATTTCAGTACTTTTAACCTGGTAATACTTGAACAATAAAGTACCAAACAGAGCCCAAAGCATACTACTATGCCATCAACTAAAAAAAAAAAAGAACAAAAAAACAAACAAACAAAAAAAACAACACAAAATCTTCCCTATATTTAATTTTTTTAAGTTCCCATCCCAAACATATATCCTGAAATCATCATACTTATTTTCAATAAAATTCCTCAGAACCAACTAACCAGATTTACCAAGTAATATAAAATAACCATATTTCTTATTCTTTCTATCTTTATTTTTATAAGTATGGGTGTTTGGTGTACATGTATATCTGTGTACCACAAGTGTCTGTGGAAATCAGAAGAGGCTGTCTGATGCCCTAGAATTAGAGTTAAAGATTGCTGCGAGCTACTATGTATGTGTGTGCTGGGAAAGGATTCCCTGGGAGAGCAGGCAGTGATCTTAACACCTCTCTAGTCTCTAAATTTCTTATTCCATTAAACTCTACACATTATCACCATAACCAACCTCAAGATAAGTTCACCTTTTCTTAAACTTTCTACTCTTGTGCCTGCTCCAGGATATTTAGGCTTTACCTGTACACTACTAAAACTTACTAGGCCTTTTTGTTAAAAAAAAAAAAAAAAAAAAAATTCATACTTTAAAAGAATGTATCACTGGTAAGTATATATTACTTTTTAGCACTTTTGCAGAACTACATGTTCATCAACCCTCGAAGAGCTTTCCGATCTCTAGCAATCACTAACCACTTACTCTTCTATTATTCAGAACCCCAGAACCAGGCAAACATTAAATAGCTGCCTTTTCTGTTTATACATTTTAGAGAATCACACATACTGATTTCTTTCATTATGTGACTTTTCTTTAAAAAAAGATTTATTTATTACGCATACAGTGTTCTGCCTGAATGTATCCCGGCAGGCCAGAAGAGGGCACTAAATCTCATTACAGATGGTTTTGAACACATGTGGTTGCTGGGAATCGAACTCAGGACCTTTGAAAGAGCAGGCAATGCTCTTAACCACTGAGCCATCTCTCCAGCCCCCGCTATGTGACTTTCAAGTGCGCCTCTAATGTTACGGGTACCAATGCTTTATTTTTCTAGACTGTTGAACAGTATTCTGTTGCACACATTTTATTGATGCATTAATAGAGGACTTCTGAATCACTATGACTGATGCTGCTGTGAACCTGTCACCTGTGCACCAACACTGTATGCATGCTTTCTCTCTTCATTTCATCTAGGTGTAGAACTGGGGACACATGGTGAACTCCATGAGGAGCTTTTTTAAAAAACTAATATTCAAAGCATTTATATTTCCACCACTGATAAACTGTTTATAATGAAAATCAAACGCTGTAGTTAGTTAACCTTACCTCCTAGTTTCTATTAAAAACTTGTTCTTAGCCAGGCAGTGGTGGCGCATGTCTTTAATCCCAGCACTCGGGAGGCAGGGACAGGTTGATTTCTTTAAGGCCACCCTGGTCTATATAACAAGTTTCAAGTTAGCCAAGGCTACACAGTGAGGATGTATGTAGTGGCATATTATTTATTACCAGAGGCAAAGCTAAAGCCACTAGAGGTCAGGCAACGGTGACACACAACCTTAATCCCAGGATTTGGGAGACATAAAGTGAGATGAATCTCTGAGTTCAAGGCCACCCTAGGCTACACAAGATCAATGCAGAAACAAATCCAGGTGGTGCCCTTAATCCCAGCACTAGAGGGAATAAATCTGCGGTCACCCAGCCTTGGTAAAGGTAAGACTTTTTAGTGACTTGGCTGTTTTTGCTTTTCTGGTTTTTAGGTTGAACCCCACTATCAGTATTCATGATACAGACCTATCTTACAATTCAAAAACAATTTTTTAACTAGTATATATATATAAACCAGGTGTAACACCTGTAATCCCAGAACTTATAACACTAAAGCAGGAGTATCCTGAGTGTAAGGTCAGCTGGGGACTATACAGAAAGCTCAAAGACAGACCTGGCTACACAGCAAGACCCTGCCCTGCCCACCCCCCCAAAAAAGTATATGCCATAACATGAAAAGGCTTAAGCTACTCAGCACACTCAGAAAGTAGTATTTAAAACAAGACTTTTCAGTCCTTATTAGGGGATAGTCTCCACCCTGAAAGATAATAGTCCATTTTCTTTTTGGGTCCAAAGTAAGAATTATTTTATGACAGTTTAATACTGAAGGAAAAGAAAAGAAATCATTAAAGTAACATAAAAACTTATACTGTAACTTTAAAATATTCTAAAATGAAATTCAGTCTTTAGTATAAAGCCTGTGTCATCATTAAAAAAGAAAGATTTGACTTACTAGACTGTACAACAGCTTGAGTCTGTGCAGAGGTTCCTGATGCTATATTAGTTAGTGCCCAAGCAGCTTCAAACTGTAATGAAGGACTGTTAAAAAACAAAATATTCCTTTTAGACATGGAACTATCACCTAAACTTATAAGCCTCAAATCTACACAAGCACCATACCCAACCTTTCAATTTCACTTGTTATATTCATCACTGGCTGCCACCTCTACCTAAGCATCTGACTGCTTCTCAGTTACTACAAACCTGTCTTCTTTATGTCCACTGATGGTTGCAATACTTAGCCAATTATGTCTCATGACTCTTCCTCAACGTTCCTAGCCTTAGAGAGTAACCCACTATCACTGTACTAGCCAAAGTTCTCGCATCAGGTCAATACCAGCTGCGCCCTCCAGACTACTCACAACTGGGACCCTCACCTGAGTACACTATCATTTGGGTTACATTACTAACTGTACTTATTAAAGCCTGCATAGTTCTACAGCTAAAGCATTATGATCTGAGACAGTCATGGAAGATCTAACAAAGTAAAAATCAAGTTCACTATTCTAAATTTTAATTTAATCGGCAGGCACTGACACTCTATGCTAAAGAAGGGTATCATGGGTGGGATGATATGTATGGACAACAAGAAATGGGGTTAGAAAGCTGAAGTTAAGGATGAACAAAAATAAAACTGTGATCACGTAAATGTTGGTGGGATATGGTATCTCAAATGTTCTAGGGTTCACAACTTGAAATTTATTCTGCTGAGAAGAGTAAAGCCAGGCATAGTGACACACACCTTTAATCCCAGCATTTGGGAGACAAGTGTAACTTTGTGAATTGAAAGCTAGCCTGGTCCACATAGTAAGCTCCAAGTGAGCCAGGGCTACACAGTGAAGACCCTGTAGAAAGAAAGGAATGAAAGAGAGAAAGAGAGAGAGAGAGAGAGAGAAAGGAGAGAGAGAGAAAAGGAGAGAGAAAAGGAGAGAGAGAGAGAGAGAGAGAGAGAGAGAGAGAGAGAGAGAGAGAGAGAGACTTACAATCAGAAGAAAAGAAAGTAATGGAAAAAAAATAAAAACAGGTGCAATTTTAGATACAAGCAAGAGAGGGGCAGGGAGAGAATGATAAGTTCATGGACTGCCTGAGCTACAGAGAAATCCAAAATGGCCCGCCCAAGTCAATGAACAAAACTACAACTCAAAAGTAAAAACAGAAGCAACAGCCAGAGATACAGTCCAGTGGCAGAGTACTGCCTGCCTGGTATAAGGATCCAGTAGGGGTGTAGGAGGATGGGGGTCAGAGTCAGAGTCAACAGCATGTAAAATGGATAAAAGAGGTTAAAGGCTTCTACAGGAGAGGTCTGTTAAAAGAAGTAACAAAGATAGAAGAATATAATGTCAGAAATAGTGGAATAGGAAGGCATATAGCCAAAAATATAAAATAAAAAAGAAATGAGCTCAAAACTAGGGAATGAGAAGAAAAACCTCTATACAAACATGGAAGTAAGGAAAACAAATGATCAGCTTTAGCAGCAGTGCAGATGGAAAATACCTGTTACGTGTCATCAAGAGCGAGTAGAAAATGGAGCAGACGGAGCTGACTCGATCAATTCTGGCAGAAAGCAGGGAATGAGAAGGTAGGAAAGGCAGACTGGGGAGTGGACGTTAACAGGATGCTGTAACAGGAAGCAACAAACAATCTAGACTTCCCTAACTAGAATAGGAGGAATTAGCAAACTCCTGTGGAGAACTTAGGAAACACTGGAAACGGGGGCCATGAATGGAAAATGGGAAGATACAAAAAGTAAAATTTCAAGGCCAAGGAAAGTCTTCTAAAGGGTCATATGGGAAAAAAGAAGAGAGAGAAAAGACATAAAAACAGCTAAATGAAGCAAATAAACAATGTAGAATATTTTGTTTAAATTATGTACATTTTCTCACAGCCACCTAATTTTTACAGATGGGATGACTGGGGCTCAAAAGTCAGTTGGATTCTGGTCAACACCAAGTCTAGATTTAGACCAGGATCTCTATGGCTCTGATGTCTAACATGCCTTTTACACTGTAACACAGCTTTCCATGAGAAACCATAAAGTCGTTATCTAAAAGCACTGGCAATTTTCTATTCATGACTTGGGCGATGGCTCTGAAATTATTCATTAAGTTGTTTATATTTTGTCCTACTTTTTGTTTGTTTGTTTCCTAGACACAATCCCACAAACCTATGCCAAAGGCTGTATCAAATAGACAGGAATGGAAGGACCAGAGCCAGGAACCAAGAAAAAAAAGGAGCCTTGCTGGCAGATGTAAGATGGAATTTAATCTTTTAACAGCTGGAATAAAAGTTATCTTTACTCTCTGCTATGGAAAATATACGGCAGTTTTTTTAAGGTGTTAAGAATAGTGACACATCTTAATCAAAGTATCTCTTAATCCCAAAGAGACTGAGACTTTCCAGACCTCACAGCTCAATTGATAATGCCCCCTGAGATCACTTAAGACGGTGTACTTAACCAGCTAG
The DNA here is from genome assembly GCF_000317375.1 of Microtus ochrogaster. Lineage (NCBI taxonomy): Eukaryota > Metazoa > Chordata > Mammalia > Rodentia > Cricetidae > Microtus > Microtus ochrogaster. Next base: position 67,263 of record NW_004949195.1, read on the forward strand.
CCTTCTAGGAGTTCTGCGTCTTTAAATTTAATTTGCCTTTAAGAGAACAATGTAACCAGACTTACTAGGCCTTGGATTGTTCACGCAATCAGCAACTTTTACAACTTAAGCTAATGCATAGCTTTAATCTTAGTATTCCTCCATGCTCCTGACCCAGAATTGTGTGTGTGTGTGGTATCACTTGCTGAAAACACCAGACAGATTTAGAAGCAACCTTATATGACAAATATCCACCATAAATGTTGAAAACAATTTGTGGATATAGCTTGATCATGTGTTTGCAGTATTGTTTGCCTAAGTTAGTTGAATTCCCCATCCCTTTCTCAACGCCCTGTTTTCTGTGCGACCAATACAGAGCAAAAGTCATTTGTTAGGAACAGACACAAGGACAGGGGCATATTCAGACACATATAGATCAGACAGGCAACAGGGACAAATCAGACCCATACAAAAGGTAGATTATAGATGGGCCAGCAACCACAGTATACAGATAGATGAAAGACACAGGAAGAATAATGGAAATAGAAATTTGGGCTTACTCTTTGTCAAGTTAATCTAAAAAGAAGTGGCTTTGTTTTCATTCCCTATAGCACCATCATTGCATTTTAATGTTTGCTGAGGTTATCTTCAACGCATTAACAGACACAGTTAAGGCCTAGAGGTAGAGGGAGGATTGCAGCTACCGTGGAAGCATAAGGTGTTTGCAAATACAAAAAGTCCTTATCGGCAGCACTTTTATTTTTATTTAATCAACTAAAACTTTCTTGGATATTTAGCAAAATAACTTTTTCAGGCCATATGTTCTAGATGCAAAAATAGTATTTGTTTTAAAGAATTATGGGGTTCAAACCAAGTTAATTTAAACTGAAGGAGCTTAATGCATAGCCCTTAGAAATGTCTATGTACAAATGGACTGCCCTTCCTTCTCTTCTGGGTAAGCAGTGCTCCCTCGCATGATACGGGACAACTAACCATGGCTGGAGTGTACTACCCAGAGGATCGGTGATCTGCGGGTCTACTCCCAGGGTAAGGAAGAGCCACATGGTTCTGGACATCATTCATGCTGACTAGTCATGAGGCTAATCTATATATAGAATCATAAGCAAATGGTGACTCAAATACTATTTGTGATGTTTAAATACCATCAGAGAATAAGAAAATTACATAGAAATGTATGACAATTTAAAGAGTATAGCACCTGCTATATATATAAAGAATATATAGCACCTGTTCAAGGCCTGAGTTTTTTCTACAGTACCTCAAAACAAAATAAATCCAAGCTCAGTGAGAGCAAACCACCACCAAACCATTTAGTAAAATACCAATTTTAAATTTAAATTAACTGGAAAAAGTGAGCAGACAAATCCAGACTTACTTATCATCCCTTTCTAGACATTTGACTAGAATTGGTAAAATCCCAGATTTTATTAGGTCATCAATTGGTGGATTTCTGTCACTGGATAATAGTTTCCTATAAAAAGAAATATAAGATTAATATTTGTTGTAGCTCTGAAACTATGACCATAAATATACTCTACTTTCCCACTTCTGCACAGTCAGCTCCAACACCACAAGGTGTGGATCAGCTCTTACCTTGCTGCCTGGACAGCACTCAACTGGACTACAGGGTTATCACTTGTAGCATTCTGCAACAACAAGTGTATATTGCAGACATTTATAAAAAAAAAAATTATTTAAAACCATTTCAGGATGGTAGTATTAAATTAATAACTTACCTGCAATATAGCTTCTAGTGTTACGTTTTGCTTAAAAAGAAAGAAAGATAGTTCAGCAGAGAATATTAACAAAACTATTTATTAGTCTATCTGGTTATGAATTACTATGCCTTGTAATTATCACTATCTGATTTTTGTTAAATTTGAAAATAACATCCCCTGGTCATGACGAAAGTATTTACAGACACATTATAAAAACAAGGGCAAGACTTACTGCTTTAAAATCAGCATCGACATCTGAATCTTCTAAGCTTTCTTCCTGGGGAACATTTCTCTTTTTCAGTAAGTGTTCATCTCTTTTGTTCTGAAAGGTAATAAATAGATAAATGCTTAAGAGCTCATGAAGGCTGTTGTTAATAAAATTGTATTTGGTGCCGAATTAATTAACAATGAACTTGTTTAATTCCACTGTTTCTGTGTCATCTCCATCCCCAGCTCTTTAAGCACCAAGTGTTCTGACCAACACTCTAAGGGTACTTGAGGTACAGAACTATGCTTCAAGCAGTTTTCATCTACCTACTGTAACAGCTGCCTGAAGCAACTTATTAAGAAGATCTTAGGATAAGTATTAATGCCTAGTTGCAAGTTGGGGGGGTATAAGAAATTATTAAATGTCGTATAAATTAGCCACAGTACCATGTACGGAAGAGGTCAGAGAAACACTTTTGGGATTCAGTTTTCTCTTCTGCTCTTATGGATACCAGGAATTGAATGAAGGTAGTCAGGCTTGTGCTGCAGGTACTTTGACTGACTGACCATCTTGCCAGCCCAGATTAAACCCTTGCTTCCTAAATTTTACAAACAAGAGTTCCTCCTATCCTACATTTCATGACACCCAAATTGTTCAGAATGTTAACTATGCCATTTCAAGTATTATTTAACAGCAATAAATTTTTAACTTAAAATTTGAATAAACTTCTGGTACCCAATATTCGTGGATCTTTTCGATTCTGAAGAAAAGTTATTTAAATATCTTTAATATTCATGGCAACATTCAAAATAGAAAATGAAAACTACATACACATGTGCATAACACTAACTTCTGTTCTATGTACAAGCCAGCACATGCAAACACAATGACGTCTATATAGTCATCATTCTTCCTTAGTAACTACACAAATAACCAACAGTAGCTCAACTTTTAAACTACAGTACCTCACAGATGGCAAAGCCCCTGATGGATATATATGAAGGTATAGTGAAAACAACGGTGGGTGGAGCTCTCTGGTTTTTTGTTGTTATGTTTATTTGGTGTGAGGCAGTTACTATGGACAGAACCTGGGGCTTTATACATGCTGGGCAAGCACTCTACGACTAAGCCATACATGCAGATCTCAGATATTTTTGGCCAAATGACAAAACGTGCTAGCAACAGTAAAGGACAAGTTAACTCCGTGTGCTCCCTGGTCTGGTGCAGGGAAAAAGAAAAAAACAGTTATCCCCTTGGCATTATTCCTAATCAAACTAAGTAACTTTAGAAAAACCAGAAAAAGCCTAATCTACCATTTAATAAAAACAATAATAAAGCCTGCATGTTTCCAAGATGAAGTCACTAAAGATGAGAAAGACTGGGGACCAGTCCTACAGGAAACACAGTATGTGATCTTGGATAGGCTCTTTGACTTACAATTTGCAAATTCTGAGTCGACTCTACTGATCAGAAGATGTAATCCTATGTTAACCTGATAAATGTACTATTACACAGGAAAGTCTCTTTCTACGGATACTAAAGGTAATAGAAAATCCTGCCATTATTTGTAGCTGGTTCAAAGAAAAAATACATGTGTGTCTAATATATAAATAAAAGAAAGCAAACATGGAAAAGTGCTAACAATCCAAGGAAGCTATGTGCCACAAGCATGTACAGTGGTTTTTCTATTTTGTATTTCTTGCAATTTTAGGTTTCAAACTACAAACCTGAAATTGCTTCCCAAAAACTAAAATTAATTCCATTTACAAGTTTAAATAAATTAACTTTCAGCACAACTATCATCCTGGCTAGTTTTTTTTTCCCCTTTTGTCAACTTGACACAAGATAGATGGACTCTCAGTTAAGAAAATACCCCCATAAGATCTGTCGGGAGGCAAGTGAGAGGCACTGTCTTGATTGATGGTTGATATGGGAGAGTCACTGCTAGCAACGCTACCCTCGGCTGGTAGTCTAGGTGCTCTAAGAAAGCAGGAGGAACAAGCACAAGGGGCAAGCCAGTAATTATCAGCCCTCCTCCATGGCCTCCACTTCAGTTCCTGCCAACTTGCCTACATGACTGACTACAAGCTAGAAGATGAAATAAACCCTCTTTCTCCCAAGTTGCTTTGGTCATGATGTTTCCCCAAACTATTCTAACCCTGATCCCTTCTATCTTCATCCTGGTTCACTTCAGCTTCTCAGCACCTGAGAAGTTAAGCGCCCAAATCTCTCAGGAATCTTACTCCATTTATCATTCCTACTATTCTAGGATAAAAATAGATCCCTGTCACAGAATAGCACTTTTCGTCATAAACAACATGTCTGCTTTTGTAGGTGCATCCTTATGTACTTAGGGAAAAGCTTCCTATACTTTTCGTTTGGATAGACAGTGCCTCGCTAGATAGTCCTCACTGGCCTGAAATTTGCTATCCCTATCAAACCAGCCTCAGACTCTGATGTGCCCCCCTCTGCCTTCTGACACTAGAATAAAGGTATGTGCCATCACACTGGACAAACCACCTTTCTATACCTAAATTGTTATGTTTCTTTTCAATTATGTTTAATTCACTAAATCGTGTTCCTTTTGTATCAACCTTCCACCTTCCTCTGCAAATGTGAAACAACCCACTTTTCAATGTGAAACTACCCTTTTAATTCTTGGACTCAGTTTATAAAGATGTCATTTAATTACTCTTCCTCTCCCAAGTGGAAGTAGTTGACAAGCATATTTTCTGGAACTGTCTCATCTAGTGCTCCCGTGGTAGTTTTTGTTTCATAAAAGTGGAGAACTTTCCAATTGCCAATCAACCTCCTCCCCTAAACTTTCTAGAAATAGTCGTTATGCATCTTTAGTTCTTTAGAAACACCATGGCTGCTGCTGATGACACAGAGAACAAATGAAACTGATTGGTTGGACTGAAAGGCTTGCATTGTATACCAATCAGTTCATATAAGCAAAGTTCCTAAGCTTTGACTGATTTGTGAAAATTGTAACTGTACCTTAGCATTTGTTAATGCTTGTAATTTTTGCGTTTATAAGCCCCATTTTTGCTCCTGCATGGTGCTGTCAGGAGAACAAGGCTCCCGAATACTTGTCCTGCAGCTCTAATCAATCAGAGACCGGCTTATTTGGTGAATTATTCAAATCTTTGGAACCTGTAAGCGTTGTCTCTTTCCTTCCTCATGGTTCATAACAGGCTACGTGTAAAATCTGCACTACCTTGCCAACCCTTAAATTCCTTGGAACATTTCTCCAAGGAATCATGTGATCCTTTTAGGTATCAGTAACCAAGAGGTAGTAAACTAAGTACTCTGGAGGCTGAGGCAAGTAGATTGCTTGAGTTCCAGAGCAGCCTGGTCTGCACAGTGAGTTCCAGGACACTCAAAGATATATAGAGACCCTGTCTCAAAACACACACACACACAGACACGCAAACATACGTGGAAAAAGGAAGGAAGGAAGGAAGGAAGGAAGGAAGGAAGGAAGGAAGGAAGGAAGGAAGGA
>NW_004949195.1:72892-74462 GCF_000317375.1 Microtus ochrogaster
CATCTAAAAAAATTTTCTAAAAAACAAATCAGAATACAACAAAACAAAACCAAAGAAATAGCGCAAGAAACACAGCTGCAGGGACATTCCCATTCACACACACAGACATTCCATTAAAACACAAAATAGGAAATGACAGAATATAAGCAAAAAATCTGGGGGGCACTAGGCAAAGCATTAAGTTAAATACCATTGTATTTGTTTTGTGTTGGCTATCTGTTGCTAGACACGGGGCCTGCCCTTAAGTTTGATTTGCATACCCAGAGGAACTCCATTGGAGAAAACCAATTTTTCCTTTGCAAGCAGTTAACAACTGGAGATGGCTTTCTGTGTTAGGAATGGGAACTTCTGTCCATTTACACTCTCAGTACTGAGAACCCCATCTGACTTAAACCTATGCAGGCCCTGAAGCTGCTGCCATGGTCTGAGTTCATATGTTTGTCAATCCTGCTGTGTCTAGAAGGCCTTGTTTCTTTGGTATTTCCCATCCCCACTGATTCTTAAAATCTTTCTGCCTATTCTTCCATCAAGTTTCATGAGACCTGAAGGGAAGTATTTGACAAAGACATCCCATTTAGGACAACATGTTCAAAGTCTCTCACTTTATACACACTGTCCAGTTGTAGGTCTCTGAATTTGTCTCCATCAACCGCAAGAGAAAGCTTGGGTATAGCAGAATGTCATTAGCAGTCATTTTATTGCTACATTCCTTTAGCAGACAGTGGTATCTGGTACCCCCTTGGGTCTAGAACCTATCTAGTCTCAGGTTCTTGGGCAATGTCAGCATGGTCTCCATCTCATGAAAAAGGACTTCAATCCATTGTGGTTGTTACTCCCACAACTTGTTCGCCACACCACTGCACCAGCACATCCTACAGGCAGGTCACTGCTGCAGACTGAACGTTTGTAGCTGGGCTGTGTGTATCTTTCCCTCTGTTAATATACAGTTACCAGAACTCTAGTCCATAGGAGTGAAGGTTCTAGGTAGGCACCAGCTCAGTTTCTCTGTACAATGAGTTATGTAGTTGCTGCCTTCAGCAACAGGGCCTCACCATCAGTTTGTGGAGAAAAATCAACAGCATTAGAAATCACATTGGTAGTTTGGGGATTTCCATAGGTTCCCTTAGCCAATAACTCAATCAGATGCAACCATTTCCAGCAAAGGTTTCATTTGGCTGCAAGAAATGTCTCGTTGGGGCTTTGTTTCCCCTGCTACATGGTGATATCATTTAGATTTCATTCATAAACATGTGTTTAAAAGCCTCTACAGTAGTAGTTTTTCATACAGCACCTCAAATGGTCCTTAGTGTAGTTGTCCCTCTTCCATCTCCTTCCTTCCCCTCTTCCCTTCCCCACATTTCATTTCCAATTCCAGTCTTTCCACTTCTTTCTTTAATGTCTTAAAGTTTTTATTATACAAATCTACCATGTTTGGTTAGTTACCCCCCACAAAAAACTTTTGAGGCTATTGTTAAAGATATTGTGTTTCTGATTTATCTCTCAGTCCATTTGTCGTTTATTTATTGGCAAGCTACTGTTTTTTTTTATATTTATTTATTTATTATGTATA
>NW_004949195.1:74562-88437 GCF_000317375.1 Microtus ochrogaster
GTGTATGCCTGCTGGCCAGAAGAGGGCACCAGACCCCATTACAGATGGTTGTGAGCCACCATGTGGTTGCTGGGAATTGAACTCATGACCTTTGGAAGAGCAGGCAGTGCTCTTAACCACTGAGCCATCTCTCCAGCCCTGGAAAGCTACTGTTAAGGATGTTTGTTTTTCTTTGCATTTGCTGAAGGTGTTTATCAGCTGTGGAAGTTTAGTGTCAAGAGTTTTCAGAATCATTTATGTGTATGATCACATCATCTGAATACAAAGATATTTGGACTTCTTCCTTTCTCATTTAATCTCCTGAGTATCTTTCAGTTGTCTTCTAAGTACTAAACTGAATAGATATGGAGAAAGTGGATGACCTTGACTTTTTCTAAGTACTGAACTGAATAGATTGGAGAAAGTGGATGACCTTGACTTTTTCTAAGTACTAAACTGAATAGGTATGGAGAAAGTGGATGACCTTGACTTTTTCCTGATTTTAGCAGAAAGGCTTTGATTTTTTTTTCTCCATTTAGGTTGATGCTGGCAGTGATGCTATAAATGACCTTTATTATGTTGACATATGTCCTTTATATCCCTAGTCTCCAGGAATTTTATCATGACAGGATATTGGGCTTTATCAAACCCCTTCTGCATCTAATAATGCAATCAGATGGTTTTTGTCTTTCTACACTGAATCCATCTGGTCCTGGGTTGGCTTTGGTTGGGAGACTTTTAATTACTGCTCTTATTTCACTGGAGTTTGTAGAACTGTTTAAGTTGCTTATCTAATCTTGATTTAATTTTGGTAGTGGTATGTATCAAAAATTTTATCCATTTCTTTAAGATTTTCTAACTTGATGAAGTAAAGTTATTTTAAGCATGTCATCACAACTCACTATTTCCTTCGTTTCTGTTTGTCCCCTTTTGTTTTCTTGTTGATCTTGTCTATTGTCTGTGTGGATGTGTCTTTCCTTAGTTTGGGGAATTTTTCTTCCATGATTTCGTTGAAATTTTGTTCTGTGTCACTGACTTTGAACTGATTCTTCTCCCTCATCTATGATGCTAATTCAAAGATTTAATGCTCTCCACAGTGACTCACATCTCCTGTATGTCCCAACATTTGCCTTGTTATTTTAATTTTTTTTTCAAATTCCTTACTTATTTGATCTAGACCCTCTACTTTATCTTCCATTCCTGACATTCTATCTTCTAAGAGTACTGGTATTCTTTCTTTTGCTTGATTCATTTTACTTTGAAGGCTTTCCTTGAGTTTTCTAGTTGATTCAATTCTATTACCATTTCAGCTTGAGTCTCTTTAATATTTCTATCTTCTTATTAAATCCCATTCTCCAATCCTGAATTGTTTTTGTCATTTCGACCAGTCTTGCATTTGTGTTTTCTTGGGCATCATTCCTTTATTTTCCCTAAGTTCTTTCACCTTAATTTCACTAAATTGTTTCTTTAAATATTCTTTAAATTCCTTGAATTCTCTGATAAAGTTTATGATTGTGCTTTTAAATGAAGTCTGAGTTCTGGGCTCACCAAGGTAATTCTCGCTGGAAAATATGTCTATTAAGTTTCAGAGAGATGACATTGGCTTGATCTGTCATATGGTTGGTATTTTTGCAATGAGATATGAGCATGTGGACCTTTCTGTTGCTGTTAGTTCTGAGTATAACATGGATAAGAGCAGACGAGGGATATATGGGTAGGTTGGGCCTTGAGGTGGCAAATGGCTCGGGTAGAATGAAGTTAAATGAATGGACAAAGGGGACTGGGCTGGTGTACGGGATGTGCTTCCTGGCCCATGCCTAGAGTATGGGTGGAAAGGTTGGGTGTGAAATGGAAAGGACCTATGGGCTAGGGAACAGTTAGGAAGAGTCCTGGAAGAAGCCTAGAGATCAGCATGGCACAGGCAGGTGAGGCTAGACTAGACCAAGGTACTATATGTGGAGGTCAGGGAAACTCACCTGGCTAGACCCTAGAAAAGGAAGGGAAGTTCTGGCAGGGTAAAAAGGTTGGATTTGGTGCAGAAGGGGCCTGAGGGTGGTAGCAGGTAGGGCATGTTTGAGTGGAAGCCTAGAAGGTGCTTCAAGAACAAGTGGGGTGGCCAGTACTGGATGTGGAAAATGGGCTAGATCTATTAGGTTGGGGAGGTGTGGATGGAAAGGCCAGAGACTCACCCACAGCTTGTCTTTTTATAGATTATGATTTTGTAACCCACTCATAAGTCTATGTCTGGCCCTAGATTATGAACATTTCCTTTATTTTTTTCTACAAATTTTATACCTTTATGTTTAAATCTATTACCTGAGTCTGAATTTTGCATATAATATGATATCTGGGGTTGAGGTACATTTTTGTTGTTTTTTAAAATATTATTATTTATATAAATGTTTTACTTGCATATTATGTTTATGTACCATGCATGTGCCTGATTCCCAGAGGTCAGAAGAGGGCATCTAATGTTCTGGGGCTGGAGTTACAGATGGCTATGTACTACGTGGGTGCTGAGACTCAAGATCATCTAGAAGAGCAGCTGGTGCTCTTAACCACTGAGCCACCACTCCAACAACCTGAGGTGCTATATAGGTGTTCAGTTGTTTGGTGCCCCTTGATGAGAAGGGTATCCATCTTCCATTGAAATGAATGTACTGTTACCAAAAATCAGCTGGGGACTAAGGCTATGGGTTGGTGGCAGAGGCTTAACATGTGCTCCCTAGGTTCAATTCATAGAACCATTAAATACATACATAAGCAAGAAATCTACAAGGGACTTGGGTCTATTTCAGAGTTTACCTCTGTTCCATGGATCTGTGGAACTGTCCTAATAGTAGTAAAGTATTGGTTACTATTCACTATATACTATAAGCTTCCACAATGAGAAAACCAATTCTTGTTTCCTTTTCTTTTTTTGCCAAGACTGTATTAGCTATCCTAGAGTACATTTTAAAATAAGCTTTCCAGTGTCTATAAAAATTCTTGCTAGATAATGTATTAAACCAACAGATCAATATGGGATAGAATCTTCACTGTGTTGAGGTTTCCAGTCTGAATATAGTATACTTAACTCTATTTACATAAATCTTCCTTCCTTTCAATAGCATGTCATAGTTTTCAGTATATAGAACTTCTACGTGTTTTTATTATGTATTTGTGTGTGTCTGTCCATATGTGTACCAATACAGGTGTGGAGACCAGAGGACAATACACAGGAGTTGCTTCTCTCCTTCTACCATCTGCATCCTAAAAATCAAACTTAGGTCATCAGACTTGCCAATAAATGCCTTAACCACTGAGCCATCTTGCCACCTCCTATATTTTCATTTCTTTGGGGTAACTATAAATGGTACTGTTTTTAATCCTGTTTCTGCGTGTTGTTAGTATTTATACTGATTTTTACTTTTATGAACTAAACGTTATGCTTATCAAATTTATTTACAGTCTAGATCTTCTAATATCTATTTTTTTTTGAGATAGGTGTTGGGATAATCTTTTATTAGACAGTGTGAAGTTGTGTTTCTGTTTAACCTCACTGGTCTAAGGTACCTTCTGATTAGTTTAATAAAGAGCTGAATGGCCAATAGTTAGGCAGGAAAGGATTGGTGGGACTTCCAGGGAGAGACAGAAATTCTGGGGCAGGATCTGAAAGGTGGAGATTCACAAGGGAGATGTGGAGGAAGTAAGATGCACAGTACTGAAGAAAAGTAACTAGCCATGTGGCAGAATATATATTAATATAAATGGGTTAAGTTTCAAGAGATAGTTGGGACAAGTCTAAGCTAAGACCAAACTTTCATACTTAATAAAAAGTCTCTGTGTCGTTATTCATGAGCTGGCAGTACAAAGACCAGTTACAGATAGGGTCTCATATATTCACAGGCTGACCCTTAAACTTGTTATGTAGCTGAAGATGGCTGCGACAGCCTTACCCTAAGAGCTAGGATCACTGGTAGGCATCACAACTGGTTTATGTGGAGCTGGGGTAGAACATGGGGCTTCTTACAGGCTAGTAAGCACTCTACTATCAATGCATTTACTTTCTCAGCCCCAGAAGCCTTAAAAGTGAGTATTTTAGGATTTTCCCATACAGACTGTCTTGACATGGACAAAGCTATCTTTTCCTTGCTTTTCTTCTTACCTTCCTTCTCTTCTGGCATCGATTAGAACTTCTAACAGTATAATAATTAACAGCAGTGAGAATGGATCCTTGCCTACAAATCTTAGGGAAAGATTTCAGTTTCTCACCACTAAGCACGAAGTTTGTGGTTGCTCTTCATCAAATGTGATAATTCCTCTCATTCTGCATGTGTTTAGTCATTTAACCAGAAATGGGCATTAGATTTTGCAAAATGCTTTGCCCAACTAACCAATATAATCTTACAATTTTTCCTGTATACCTTGCAAATATAGAGAAAGTTCAAGACAAGGCTGTTGTAGTGGTTTAAATAAAAATGTCCCCCATAGGCTCACATATTTGAATGTTTAAGGAGTGGAACCATTTGAAAGGATTAAGAGGTGCAGCCTTGTTATAGTAGATGTGGCCTTGATAGAGAAAGTGTGTCAGTTGGGGGATGGGCTTTGAGGTTTCAGAAGCCCAAGTCAAACCCAGTGGCTCTCTCTTCTTCCTGCTTCCTGCATATCAGGATGTAGAATACTCTTCAGCACCACGTCTGCCTATGTGCCTATGCTTCTTGCCACGCTGACAGTGAACTAAACATCTGAAACTGTAAGCAAGCCCCATGGTCATGGTGTCTCTTTACAACAATAGAACACTAAGAAAGTCGTTTTATTCTTTTGAGGTTTTCTGAGATAGGTGTTTCACAAACTCGGGCTAACCTTGAACTTATGGCAATTCTGTCTCAACCTTACAAGCACTGGGATTATGGGTATAGGCTACAACATTCAGTTCAATTTGTAATACTCTGTGTGTAGAAGGTATATGTACATGCCATTGTGCTCAGGTGGAGGTCAAAGGACAGGCTGAGAGACAGCTAGTTCTTTCCTTCCACATTGAGATAGGTTCTAGGGATCAAACTCAAGTTATCAAACTTGGTGCAAGTGCCCTTACCTGGTGAGTCACCTCACTGATCTACAATATAGAGTATTTTTTAAAAGAAACATTTTAAGAAGAGAAACAACTAACTGATACAAACAATGAATCTGATCGGGCAAATGAGGCATTTAGTCATTTCTTACACTAAGACCTTAATTTGTCTCACTTTAGCTTACCTAACTGATCAACCATCAAAAACAGATCGTAAGTTTAATATAATGTATCAAAGTGGGAAACACCAGTAACAAGTTTTAAGTTTGTTATCAACTTATAAAATATTATTCCTTCAACACTTACACTCGGACATATTACAGCATCATGGTTAAAAGTTTTGTCATTTGTCAGCTAATGACTTGAGCTAAAATATTTAATTCCTATGTAACTGTCCACATGAGAGAAACCAGAAGTATAGATGTCTGAGAATCATTTGTACGACATCTGCATACAGACTTAACAGAGAAGAGAGTAAGGAGATAAAATGGAAACAAGGGTTCACATAACAGGAACCAGAAGTCAGGTAAACAGTACATATAGACACATTTTTTTTTCTTTAAGACTGAAAAGCTTCATAATGTTAATCTAACAGAGAAAGGAGTTTTAGGAATGAGTTAATCCAGAAAAAGGATCTAATTTAAGATACCAAGATTTGAAGTAAGTTCCAAATATATTCTTAGAAAACACAAGTATATAGAGAAATAAATATACTTTCTTGGTTGGCAATTTAAATTCCTATAAAATAGGTTCACATCAAAATAAAATCTGGTGAAGATAACTGTCTAAGTCAAATTCTATCTATTGCTGTGGAGAGACAGCATGACCACAGCAACTCTTGTAAAGGAAAACATTTAATTGGGGCTGACGTAAAGTTTAGAAATTTAATTTGTTATCATCATGGCAGGAAGCACGGAGGCGTGCAGGCAGACATGGTGCTGGAGAGGTAGCTGACTTCTACATCTGGATCAGCAGGCAGCAGGAAGAGAGCCACTGGGCCTGGCTTGGGCACTTGAAACCCCAAAGCCCACTCCCAGTGACACACTTCCTCCAACAAGGCTACACTTCCTAGTATCACTCCCATAAGCATTAAAATATGAGCCTATGGGATCCATTCTTATTCAGACCAAGGTAACTCTCTAAACTCTTCCAAATAAAATGAAAGAAAATAATCTTGACACCACTTGCATTCAGTTAGCAACAAATAAGTTTTCTCCTATGTAGGACGTGGAAATAGGGAGGGCACCTACCATACACAGACCAGAGAGGATTAAGAGAGCATCTTCCTTAAATGTTGTGGAATTTTAACAGTGACAAAGTGTTTCTCAAAATACCCAGAAGCCTTAGCAAAATAGATGCTGACTGTATAGAATTATGAACTATTTAGTTATATGAATTTTTATTTATTAGTACTACTGTGTGTTTATATACGGTATGTGTGTGAGAATGTGTACTATGAAGGATGTGTGAAAATTAGGACAACTTGTGGAATGGGTTCTCTCCTTCTACCGTACAAAAAGTGCCTCTACATGCCGAGCCACCTTGGCAGCCCTGGTGTGGCTGTACTGAGTGGTTTTAGGGATTACTGGTGGGCCAAAGTATTTTCATAATTCAAGTTATACACAATTTTCACATGGAAAAAAATTACCCCTTGCTCTGTGTACCAGTTTTTTGAGACAGGGTCTCATGTAGCCGAGCCTGACCTTAAATTTGCTATGTAGTAGATGACCCTTGTCCTCAATCTTCCATCCTTTACTTCCCCAGTGTTGTGATCACAGGAACAAGGCGTCACATCCCCAACCAGAACAATACCTTAACTCATTTCTTGAGATGCACACTCCCCTTACCTTCCGGAGTTCAACTGTCACTTCATTTCTGTGTCTTCGCATTGTCTACAAATAAAAATAAAGATCACATTAGTATCAAAGTATTAGTACTGCTAATATGCAAATTGTTTCTTTTTAAGAATCAACTTAATCTTCTTAAAAGTTTTTTAGGTTTATTTTATATGTACGTTTACCTGAATATATGTCTCTGTATCACATGTATACAGTGCCCACAGAGGCCAGAAGAAGGCACTGAATCTCCTAGGACTACAGAAGAATGAGAGCCACCAGGTGATGTCAGGAATTGAACCTGTATCTTCTGCAAGAGCAGCCAAAGCCCCTAACTATTAAGTCATCTCTTCAGCTCCCAAATTTAATCTTAAAAATTAAAAACTGTATTATTTATTTAATCTGTTTGTTTTTAAGACAGGATCTCACTGCATAACCCAGGCCGGCCTTAAATTCAAACTCCTCCTATTCCAGCTCCCTTCCAAGTTGAAGATCATAAGCCTGTTCCATTACATCTACCTGATCAATTCTTTTTTAAATAATGAACTGTAATTAGCTAAAAAGATGACAACTGAGCCAGGCAATGGTGGCGCACGCCTTTAAGCCTTTAATCCCAGCACTAGCACTCAGGAGGCAGCGGCAGGTGGATCCCTGTGAGTTCAAGGCCAGCCTGGTCTACAAAGTGAGTTCCAGGACAGCCAGGGCTAAACAGGGAGGCCCTGTCTTAGAGTGGGTGGGGGCTGACATTGTTCTATCAAACATCTGTTGGTTGATTTGTATAAACTGAGGAGTAGATTGGCTATCAATGAACTACTAGTCTATCCAAATTGCATGTGTATGTTTTGTTGCTATTGTTGGTAGTGGTGGTGATGGGTGTGGGGGGTGAGGTGAGCGTGTGAGCTGTGTCCTCACTTCTGTATATTTTTGCGTAGGAAATCTAAACTGCTTTACTCTCTCCTGTCTTGTCTCTTGACAAATACCACAGAAACGATCGCCTGTAGTAAACTCGTGGGTTCTAAGCAAGGGGTGCCGTTAAATTCCCTAGGGAGAAAATGGACATAGAATCAAGAATGCCCACACCCTCATCCACAAGCTACCTCATTCTTCCAGTAAGTATAGTTTTGCTTAAGGCAGTCAGACGAGGCTTATAACCAATGAAGTGATCGCTAACGATTCATATTTCAAAGTATCATGCAATTTGCACTTGATTACAGCCTGGTCCTGTATGAGCAGCTGCCACATGCTTCTGCTACCATACCTTCCCTACCACGATGGACGCTACCCCCTCCATCTATGAATCAAAATAAATTCTGCCACCTTAAATTACTTCCTTCCGCTGCTGTAACAACCCATGCAGTGCAGACAGGCTGTTGGAACTGGCTTGCAGGAGGAATGTAAAAGAGTTTACAAACAGGTACTAGGGAGCAAGAGCGCATTCTGTTAGGAGCCAGGGAAGTCAGAAATTATGATGCCAGCAGAAATAGAGGTAGTAAACATTGTGTTCATAAAGTTCCATAGGAAAAGAAAGATTCTATAGGAACTAGACCAAAAGCTAACCATGTTACATTCTGGGGGAAAAAAAATCTGGCTACATTCTATCTGAGAATTTTAATGAGGCTGAATTCAAAAGTAATGAACTAATTTGTTTGGAGAAGGAAACTTCAAAACATCCTAGCATTCAGGTTACTGCATGGGTGGTGCTCATTGCCTTTAGCCTGCTTTATAGCAAGAACTCTAAGCAGAAAACAGAATAATATGTAAAATGTGCAATTTGATAAGGAAAAGGGTGTTAGAAGCGGCAGACAGACATGACAAAGCTGCTGCAAATGTTAAGGACGTAAGGGCAGTAAAGAAGAAACTGCACACTGTAATGACACACTAAAAATAGTTTTTGTCAGGCTTAAGAGTTGGCTCATGGGTTAAGAGTGTTTGCTGATCCTTAAGAAGATGAAAATTTGGTTCCTAGCTTGCATATTGGGCAGCTCATGGCCACCTGCAATTCTAGCTCCAGGAATGCAAACCCTCTTCTTGTTTCTGAAAACAACTACACATCCATGGTGTTTTAATGGCAACATCCCATCTATAAAAGACTCAGCATTGTAAAACTAAACATTTGTTTGAAAAACTCATTTGACAGCAGAATATCTGAAAAACGAGAATACCTCTGTAAGAGTCCTCTGCTTAAAAAATGGCTGCCTGGAGAAGTCTACTGCCTGGGTTAAGCTATGAAGACATGTGGCCACTACAGCCACAGCAGAACTTGGAGTCCAATTTTGCAGGCATGAAAAATACAAGGGTTCAAGGGTCATGAAGACTTACACCAATGTTTCAAAAGAGGTCAAGCAATGTGTGGCAAGAGCAGATTCACTGCAAGGAGAATCTGTGTGGCCACTGCATAAAACTAAGGTAAAGCCTAAATTTCAGTGATGACCCCAATGTGCTGAAAATGTCAGCAATACAGGATGTCTACAGAGAGAAGCTGGTCCAAAAGAGAGGCCATGTGTGCTGCAAGGAATAGAGGTGTAGAGTGAGGTCACCTAAAGACCAGTGGGACCCACATAAGGGTTCTGATGCCTGAATGGGATACTGGGCTTGGTCTTTCCATGTTAGGTCTCCATTCCTCCCTTTGGAATAGGAGTGATTATTCTCTGTCACTGTAGACTGAAACCTGATTTCTTTTTAATTTATAGGGATTCACATAGAGATTGCCTTGAGTCTCAGAAAAGGCTGGATTTTTAAACAAAGCTGAAACTGTAGACTTCGGGACTTTCAAAGTTGAGCTGTATGTATTTGACCATAAATTTATGGAGAGCCAGTAGCAGAATGCCATGGTTTTGAGTATGAAATGTCCCCTACAATCTCATGTGACTGCTAAATTCAGTTTCTCACTAGTTAACTTCCCAAACAAGTCAGAAATTGGCAAGATGAACTTTGAAAATCTTCCAATTATATACCTCAAATGACTCCTTCAGATTTAAAGACAAATGCCTTACTTACTTACTTACTTACTTACTTAGTTACTTATTTATTTTTAAGCAAGAACTGCTAGACTGGGGGTTGGGGACCAGACAAAACCAGAAGGAAGTAAGAAAGAAAAGCAAGTGATGGTTCAGTGGCTAAGAACACTTATTGTTCTTGCAAAAAAAAGAAAAAAAAAAAAAAAAAAACCCATATTTGATTCCTGGCACCCACACAGGGGCTCACAACTATCTGTAACTCCAGGCCCAGGGGGATCCAATGTCCTCTTCTGGCATCTGCTAGTGCTGTGCACATGTGAACACAGATATGCAGGCAAAACACTTATACATAAAATGAAAAACAATTTTAAAAAGAATGAAAGTTGATAAAACTGAAAAAAGGCAAAACAATGAAATTCAGTTCTCGATCTATCTGAAAGCAAAATCAGCATAAGTGAAAAAACACAGAAAAAAAATAAACACAGAAAGAAAAACAAAGGAAGTCACAAACTTCTTATACTGGAAATCAAAATGGCAGTAACACGGTCTATAACATAACAAGAAAAAGAATAACTGGAAATATATAAATCTGTTTAGATTACCTGGTTGAGCTGAAGACCAAATTACTATGTCTTAAACAACAGAAGTTAACAATACTATAACTATAAACTAAATTTGTAATTTAAGTGTTTTCCTGTCAGATTTAAATGGAAAAATTTTCTAATGTCTGGGGGAAAAAATCATAACATCACCTCTTTTCAAAAATAAGACAAGGTAAGTAACAAGAATACTACAAGCCAATATTCCCTATGGCACAGATGTGGAAACTCTTAAGCAAAAAAAATTACCAAATAATATTCAATATATAGTAATTCTTCCCAATCAGGAGCTTTCCTTTCCAAGCTTCTACCCACTGTCAACTGCAGTCTAAAAGTATTAAATGGGTGATTGGTCAGTGAGTAAGAGTGTTTGTTGTGCCAGCATGAGGACTTGAAATTAAAATCCAGATGTTACTCCTGACGCGCACGCGCGCGCACACACACACACACACACACACCCTGGCATGTCCATGCATGCCTGTAGTCCAAGCATTAGAAGGTGGAAAGAGTCTGGCCCCAGCAACTCAATAGCCAGCATAGCTGAAATGAACATGTTAGAGGTACCGTAAGAGACTGTTTCAAGTGACTAAAGCAAAACATGCCAAGTCCTTCTATAGCTCCCACTCATAAGCCAATAAGCCAATATATACACAAATTCATATAAAGCACACAAATTCATATAAAGCACACAAATTCAATGAAAAAACACAAAAAAACTATTCTGTACCATTCTGTGCAGCATGATAAATGCCACCTTCTCATCCGACAAAGAATCCTTTTGTTCTGTTTAGTAATTACTTAACACCATGTTAGCTATCTCAGTAGCTGTGTAGCACTGGACTATGTTCAGGTAACCCTCATGTGGCATTCCAATGCTATATTAAAATGCCCAATTGTCTTCATTCACCCCACCTCACCTCATCTAATCTCATCTTGTAGGCAGTGAGCCACCTCAAATCATCATCACAGGAGTACAATATGATAAAGTATGTTGAGAGAGAGAGATAAGCCATGTAAACATTATTATAATATATTGTTAAAGCTGTTTAACTTCTGCTAATCTCTTACTGTTCAGTTAAACAGATTATCAATATTTATATATAGGGGGAAAGTTAGTTATATACACAGTATAATAGTATCCATACCACAGTTTCAGATACCAGTAAAGATCTTAGAAAGTAGTTCCCGAGGGTTGGGTGGGGACACATGGGCAAATAATGACATACTGTACAAAACTATACACCATAACCAAGTGGACTTTACTCCAGAATCCAAGACTGTTTCTGTATTAGAAAATTAATCGTTGTGAACCATATTAACAAACAAGAAAGGATAAAATATTCAACAAAATTCTATAGCCAGTTGGGCATGGAGGCATACACCTTCAATCCCAGTATACAGGAGTCAAGGGGCAGGCTGCTCCCTGGGAATTCCTGGCCAGCCATGGATACATACCAAAACCCTGCCTTAAAAACAAAACAACAACAAAAACTAAACCCATGCATAATGAAAATCTTTCAGAAAAATAACAAAAGTGGTTCTTCAAATCAAACAAAAGAACTACAAAAAACAAAACCAAAAAAAGACGTAAAAACTGTTAATAACATATCTGAGAACACAAGTCTGAGTATCTTCCTCAAAAGACTGAGAAGACAAAGATTTCACTTCCACAGTTCTTAATCAATGCTATAATGCCAGGAGCTCTTGGCAGTAAAGGAAGGTAAGAAAAGGAAGCAAAGATACACAGACCAGAATGCAACAACAACAAAACAAAAACAAACGAAATGGTCCCCATCTAGAGTCAGCACAACTGTCAATAGAAAACCCCAAAGAACCTACCAATAATTTCTGTATCTAACTAGTACGTTCAATGAAGTCACAAAACAAAAAATAAAAACACAAACTATACTTCTACATTAGCAATAAAAACACAGACAACAGCATTTATAATAAAGTTTTACCCTTTGAAAAATTTACATATTCAGGATTACACAAGCTACAATTTACTGAAGATTCAGAGAGAGGCACATTTTAAATTGCAGTAAACAGCAAAACAAACAACAACAACAAAAAACTAAAACCAATTCCTGCGCCCTACGATAGATGTTCATATGCTAAGCCTGACAAAGCTGAGCCACAGACACTGGGCATGTACCTTTCTCAAAAACATATTAACAAATGTGATGTTAGTTAAAAAAACCAAAGAGGTGCTGAGGAGACTCCTGAGTGGATACAAGTGCATGCTGTGTCAGCAGGCCCTCATGAGTTCAGATTCTCAGCACCCACATAAAAAGCCAGGCGTGGGTCCCTGCATCTGTAACCTCAGCATTGGGGATTGGGTGGGTGGTAGAGACAGGAGGATCACTGGCACCTGTTGGCCAGCAGCCAAGCTGAAAATCAACATACACCAGGATTAGTGACAGACCACTTCAAGGGATACAGCAAATAACTATAAAAGAGAATCGTCTTCCTCCATTAGAACAGTTGCGTGTGCACACACATGCACACACACACACGTGCACACACAAGCCCTACATATACATCAAATGAGCCATCACACAAACACCTCAGATTATTATCTTAACTTTGCTCCATCCAGTGGGGTGCAGGACCACAAGGTGGGGAAAACGGCAGTTATCAAGGTGACTGTAGTCCAATCAAGCTGGATTTCTACAATCTAGCAAAACATAAGCAAGACTTGTATGAATAAATTACACAACACTGATAAAAGAAGCCAATGGGAAGATGGCTTGGTGGATGAAGAAAGTGTTTACCATGCAAGCAATATCTGAGTTCAGGACCCTTGAATTTACATAAAGCCTAGGTAAGGCATACATCTGTAAACCTAAGCACTCCTATGCAAAACAGAAGGCAGAGACAGGAGAATCTCCAGAAGCTCTGCATCTGCAGCAGGAAGAAAAACGGACTGTCTCAAAGGACATAGAAGGTGAGGATCAATACCCAAGTTTGTACTCTGACCTCCAAACCTATGCACACCTTCTTTCCCCCACCCTGCTTGCTTGTTCGCTCTCTCTTTCTCTCTCTCTCTCTCTCTCACACACACACACGCCAATTTTTTTACATTTTAAAATTAATCCAATGATTATATAAACAATGGAGAATATAATGTTTATGTATTAGTAGATGTAACTTGGTAAGGAAGTCAGTTCTTCCCATAATGATACAGGTTTATAAAACAATTCCTATCAAAATCCCTGGGATTGTCTTATGGGCAGCCAGACAGAAAAGCTTTGTAATGACACCAGATGTTGGCAAAAAGAAGAAAGTTCATACCTTGTTGGGGAATATAAAACAGAACAATAATTCAAGAACAACTGATATTCTTTTTTTTTGTTTTGTTTTTTTTCGAGACAGGGTTTCTCTGTAGCTTTGGTGCCTCTCCCGGAACAAGCTCTTGTAGACCAGGCTGGCCTCGAACTCCCAGAGATCCG
>NW_004949195.1:88597-93544 GCF_000317375.1 Microtus ochrogaster
AGGGTTACTCTGTGGTTTTGGAGCCTGTCCTGGAACTAGCTCTTGTAGACCAGGCTGGTCTCAAACTCACAGAGATCCTGCCTCTGCCTCCCAAGTGCTGGGATTAAAGGCGTGCGCCACCACCTCCCGGCCTAGACACTAAACTTCTAAGCATTCATCCCAGTAGAAAGAAGCTTATTTTCATAAGAAACCAATACCCTACGTTTAAAACAGCTTTACTTCTAGTAGTCAAACAAAAAAAGCAACAACAAACTATTTTCCACACCTAAACTGCAACACATCTGTACCATGGAACATTGTTCTAAACCAGTAACATGTGTATAAGAAAGTCAGATGATGGGCTGGAGAGATGGCTCAGTGGTTAAGAGCACTGACTGGTCTTCCAAAGGTTCTGAGTTCAATTCCCAGGCAACCACATGGTGGCTCACAGCCATCTATGATGAGACCTAGTGCCCCCTTCTGGCATGTAGGCACACATGGAAGGAATGCCATACACATAATAAATAAATAAACAAACAAACAAATAAATAAATCTTTTAAAAAAAAGTCAGATGATGAGATTAAAAGGCTTCAGGCTAATGGCATGATTTGGATAGTATCCCCCAAAGGACCCTAGCCTGTAGTATTACTCGAAAGTTCGAAGTCTTTAAGAAGCAGAACCTAGTGGAAGAAAAATAGGACACTGAGGGTGTGACCTCTCCCTAACAACTTTCTTTGCTAATCCACTGCCAAGAATGAACAGGGCTTCCTCCACCATACACTCCCAACATAATGGGTACTGTGTGGCCACAGGCCCAAATGACCATAAATTCCAACTCTGAAACCATAAGCTAAATAACCCTTTCCTCCTGGAAGCTGACTATCTGAAGTACTTCATCGTGGTATAGGAAAGCTGATTAACAATGTAAAAAACAGACCTCAAACTAACAATCTCATGGACAATTCTGGTGATGTTAAATCTGGTTGTTAATTTATTAGATTAAAGTATGGCCAGGTAGCTGGTTAAAAAAACAAACAGCCTTGGGCTGGAGAGATGCCTGCTCTTCCAAAGGTCCTGAGTTCAATTCCCAGCAACCACATGGTGGCTCACAACCATCTGTAAAGAGGTCTGGTGCCCTCTTCTGGCCTTCAGGCATACACACAGACAGAACATTGTATAATAATAAATAAATATTAAAAAAACAAAACAAAAAAAAAACAGCCTGGCGGTGGTAGTACACGCCTTTAATCCCAGCACTTGGGAGGCAGAGGCAGGCAGATCTCTATGAGCTCGAGGCCAGCCTGGTTTCCAAGCCAGGCACCAAAGCTACAGAGAAACCCTGTCTCGAAAAAAACAAAAAACAAACAAACAAACCTCCTTATTATCAGTGTTTAAGTAGGCACTGAGTTCATTCTTCTCCAGGTGGCTTGGCATTTAGACATCAATGAACTGTCTGGTGTGTGTCTGTAAGGGTGTCTCAAAGGATAGTAGCATCTACGTTGGCAAGCTGAGTGAAAAAAAAAAAATCTGTCAGCAACACAGGTGGGCACCAGCCAATAAGCTGAGCATCCATGCAGAACATCTGGGGAGTCTTCCTTCTCTGCCCTGGAGCACACTCCCTACGCTTTGGACTCACAGTGGTGTGCCTGCCTTTCCCTTGCTGCCCCTCATGGGCCTTCAGCTTCAGTCAGAGCGACACTGGACAGTGAGTCTTGAGAACAACTGGCTGTTAGGTTGACATTGGGGTGTGTGGAGAAGGAAGTGTGACAATGCCACTGCAGTGAGTTTTAAGAAGCCTTATATTTTAAGTAAAATCATCTTCTTAATAATAAAACCAGTAACTTTTGGAAAAAGTTCAGAGAGGGCTGCTTTTCTACAACAAATGCATTGTGTCTGGTGGGGTGGGGCCTGTAATATGCTGCTGCACCAGGTTAAGCCCAAGGAAAAGTGACAAGGAAGCTAACGATAAATACCCATTGCATATTGAGAACGAAGTCCCACCCCAGATGAAAACTGCAGAGCTAAACAGTAAAACAATTATTTAGTCAGAACTTCAAAATGGCCCCAGCAGGCTATTTCTTACACATGCAGATGTGTGAGTTTACTACAGAAAAGCAGTCTCCAAAAATTAATCATGTCCCTAGACATTAGGAAATAAACCACAATAAACAGAACCATAATCAGAATAAGAATGAATGGCAAGAACTGGAAGAGAATGTAAGCTCCTCCTTTTCAGATCTGAAATACCAGAATTAAGTTATAAAATGTAAATAGATTACTATAGCAAAAATTTAAAGTAAAGAAACAATTTAAAATATCAGGATGTGCCGGGCAGTGGTCGCGCATACCTTTAATCCCAAAACTCAGGAGACAGAGGCAGGCTGATCTCTGTGAATTCTAGTCTAGCATGGTCTACAGAGCAAGTTCCAGGACAGGATCCAAAGGTACAGAAAAATCCTGCCTCAAAATAAATAAATAAACTTAATATCAGGGTGTAAGAAATGATCAGTAATAATTCTGAAAAAGAGAAGAACCAAAAAAATGCTGAAATACAATAAAACACAAAAGTATAAACTATTAGTTTCTATAGATTTAGTGTGATTTATTTACATATTTTGTTAACTTTAAAGTAAGTCAGAAGAGGGGCATGAGATGGCTTGACAGGTAAAAGTATTTGCTAACTAAATTCAATCCCTAGGACCCATAGAAGCATGAGGTCACTGTGCTCACAGATAAGCATTGGGGAAACCAGGAATGTTAAACACGCAGAGCTGCCTCTTCAGAAGAAGAGACACATAATCCGTTTTTCACCCAGAAGGCTGGGAATGAGTGAACTCTGCATTACCTGTTTGACCAAGGCCACATCTGGCTCCCCTAGACTTCCCTAAACAGGACCTGAGATGGTGTATAGCCTGATGACCTCTGCACCATCTCTCTACATGACCAAGACTACACCAGATCCTGCCCTAGGCCCTTAAGGTGACACATATAGTCCATCTACAGAACCCATCTTTATGGAAGAGCTGACATGTACTTTGTTTGAGACGAATTTCAATGAAATTATGCCTCCAGTTTTCTTGTGTAAAGAGGATTGTGTTACACAAGAAAACTTTTTTCAAATTGTACTGTACTTAAAAATGCCTAAAATAAACTGCCCGGTGACAGACTCCACAAGTTTGAACCAATACCAGCTACTGAGTAATGGTGAACCAGACTTCATTCTTGCCTAATGCAGATCAACACTGCTGGCTGTGGGGTCTGCTGAAACCCCTCACAAAGACCCACATGGTAAGAGACAACCACACTCTCGACTGTCCCCTGAGAGAGAGAGAGAGAGAGAGAGAGAGAGAGAGAGAGAGAGAGAGAGAGAGAATAAATAAAAGTAAAAAAAAATAAGTTAGAAGAAACAGAAGTTCAATGTAGTGATACATATCTGTAATCCAAGCACTTTGGTAGCTGCATTGGGAGGATCCTAAATTCATGTGCAAAGTGGATTATTGAGATTCTGTGAAAAGGGAAGAGGAGAGGAAAAAAGAGAAAGGAGATGAGAGAGAATGAATAAACAGAAAGAGAAAAGAAGAAAAAGAAGGGAGCAATAACTAGTAAATATAAAAGACAATGATAAATATAGAAAAGAAATTAGCAAGTTTAGTAAATTACAATATCCTCTTTACTCAAGATCCAAAGAGATAAAGGCATTGACAAAGCAACATTTAAAGAGATAACAGCTAAGAATTTACAACAGGAAAGTGAAGAGGAGGAAAGGGAAAGCCACATTCAAGAAGTCAGGCCTGCTGGATCTCTGAGTTCAAGGCCAGAAAGGTCTACAGGGTGAGTTATAGAACAGTCAGAGTTCCACAGAGAAATCCTGTCTCGAAAAACCAAAAAGACAAACTCCCAGTACAAAAACAAAAAGCAAATGCACACGGACAGATCCATGCACCAAAGAGAAAGGACCCTAAAAGGAGCTTGGGTGAAACAAACTGTATCCAAAAAAGCAATCATTTGCTTCTGAGCGGGCTTTATACATTTTATTTTATATTTTATTGATCTAGTTTATTAACAATTTTATCTTTTAAAAAGCAATAGCCCAGCCGGGTGGTGGTGGTGCACGCCTTTAATCCCAGCACTCGGGAGGCAGAGGCAGGCGGATCTCTGTGAGTTCGAGACCAGCCTGGTCTACAAAGCTAGCTCCACGACAGGCTCCAAAGCCACAGAGAAACTCTGTCTGAAAAACCAAAAAGAAAAAAAAAAAAAAAAGCAATAGAATGGAAAGTGATTAAAAAATAAAATAAGAGTATCAACTTAAAACAAAATGACAAACCCAGCCTAAGAATCTACATTGACAATAATAAATCAACCAGTTCAGAAAAATACAGATTGCAGCAGGAGTCACACACCTGTAAGCAAACCACAAATCAAACTGATAGTATAGTCCACAAGTTGCATGAATAAAAACTATACCTCAATAATTAATAATAGCCTCATTATACTTGTTCCTTGGCCTATCAACTGTCTCCCAAGCATTGTACCTAGAAATGGAGTGTTTAAATTTTACTTGAGGAAAGGAAGGTGAAAGACAAAATAATTTCCAGACTCAACTTGGCTTTGTAGACTGTATAAGAACACAAAATTGCCTTTGTCTCCAGTAGTGACAGATAGAAAACTATTGCATCTTGTGTTGATGCCCTTTAAGGACTGCCAAGTAAGCATTCATGTTTCATGGTATTCATGACAAAGCTACTTCTATAATGCAGTAAAAAGCCATAGGGCAATGAGGAATCAACCTCCTGAAAGAACAAGATGTTACCCTCAAACTCAGAATTGTGAAGCAATGACAGAATTCTGATGTCATCACAACTAAGTAAATTCATAGGTCCAGGCAATAGTTATCAGTAATTTCTACCATCACAAACACAATCTGACATTATATACCTCACAACAGAATTATATTATATACCTCACAA
>NW_004949195.1:93688-96066 GCF_000317375.1 Microtus ochrogaster
GGCCTCGAACTCACAGAGATCCGCCTGCCTCTGCCTCCCAAGTGCTGGGATTAAAGGCGTGCGCCACCACCGCCCGGCTGAGACAATATGTCTTTAAAGCTAACAGTAATAAAAAGACAAATTACACTATGAAAGCATGGCAGATATGCTAGGTAGTAATTTCTCCAAAGGGAGACAATGACCAGCAAACATATCAGAGAAATAAATACACATGAAAACCACCTGAGATGCTGCCTACAGGATGGTCAAAAGGAGGTCTAGTGTTGCAGCTCCTTGGTAGAGCACTTGCCTACTTGTACAAAGCCCTGTGTTTGCTACCTAGCACAAAAATTAAAAAAGCAGGTGTGTATAGAAGGACTATGGGAAACTAAAACAGATCAACAAATACAATGTACTATATTCATTAACTATGTAGCAACAACAAGGAATAAAATACATATTAGTAACATCTAAGAACTTTGAGCCACATACAACAATCCCATCTGAACTGGCAATCTACAGGCAGAAAGATTAATATTTCTTAGCTACAGGGGAAGGGGAAATGTGGGAAAGAGGGACAGAAAACCGCAGGTGAGGGCTAAGGGATTTCTTCTGTGATGGTGAAAACATTCGAACGTCAGTTGTGACATTTTCACAACTCTTGCAATCCATCAAAAGTCACCGAGCAGCAGACAATAAATGAGTGAACTGAATGGTACGTGAATTAAAGCTCCATAAATTAATAGTATGAATTATCTCAACAAGTATAACATCTCCAGATGTTCACAAAGATGTGGAACAACTGATAAATTTGTCAAAACAACCTCTTCCCAGTAAAAATCTGGTAAAATTTGTTAACACTAAAAATCACCCTAAAAGACATTCCACTCTACTTAAGCTCTTGCATATGAGTGCCACAAGACATATATAAACTGTTTGACGGCATGCATCACTGATATGTAATAGCAAAACATAAAAACAAAATTTAATGAACTGTAACACAATTATTTAAATGAGAATAAACCTTTTTCTTCACATTAGTTTTATGAAAAAAAAGCAAAATCAATATTATATTTCAGTATAGAAGCATATGTGATAAATCTAGAGACCAAAGTAATAATTTTAAAAAACTGTGATGGGAGTTTACTTCTGGAAGGGCATAGCTATAGTAACAGAGAGGAAAATACAGCTAGCTTACTTGTTCTCATTCTGAAACTAGGTGTTGGATTGATAGAAATCTATTTTGTTATTGCTTCAAGAATTATTTTCTATGCTATTTTTGTATATGGAATATCACACACCTTTTAAATGTTTAAAGGGAAAACATTACTAATATACCACCATGCATCTTTTATTAAACTTGTACACTGGGCTGGGGGAACAGCTCAGTGGGAGGGCACCTACCTAGCACATGCAACTGCCCTGGGTTCAATACCCAATACCCACAGGTTCTCAGAAGAAATGCATAAAAAATTGTGATCCACTAATGCTTTTGCCTAGTAACACCAACATGCTACAGCCATCAAAATACAAAGTAATTGTAGTAAGTACCCATTATAATTCAGTTTAGAGTGTGGCCCTAAACAAACAAATAATAACAACAAACTCCCACTGTGTATTAGCACTTCTCCAGGGTCATCTTCCTATGCTGCACCTGACTTGGATTAATAATTTTCAAACTTCAGCCTATACCAGAATCCTATGGCTTATTAAACAGACTACTGGCTCCACTCCAGCGTGCTTCTCAAGCACCAAGACTGGGGCAGTATCAAAACACTATGCTTTTTAAAAGATCTCAGAACCAAAAACAAGTCAAAACAAGTAGATAAGTACATAAAATATATTCAATAATGAAAGTATAAAATTTAATGTGAAGCTACAGTTTCCACTGCAAATGCCTTTTCTAACTATTCACTGAGTTGTCCAGTTGGTCTGGTTAACTTTCAAGTGTGATGTTTTTATTTATTTGCAGGTTTTTTATTTTTAACCAAAAGTTCATAAAATTTAAAAATAAAAACTAAAAAAAACAAAACAAAAATATATCAATTTAAGATGCTGACATTGCTAATTAAGGAATCAAACATTAACCTGCGGCTCTTGGTTAATACACAAAATATATAAAACAATCATCACCAAATTGCAGAGCATCAAAATCCTACTAAACAGTTTTCCTCTAAGGTAATTATAAACAAAAACACAGACTAAGAGTGTATGTACAAGACAAACACATTAGTGCACTGCCCTGTGATGAACCGACACTTCCGCTCTGGAGTCAGCCTGGATCTGCATCACTGACCCCCACATGTACGAGCTTTGATATTTGGGGAATCCTACTAGGGCTTCTCTCTCTCTCTCTCTCTCTCTCTCTCTCTCTCTCTCTCTCTCTCTCTCTCTCTCTC
>NW_004949195.1:96166-97781 GCF_000317375.1 Microtus ochrogaster
TACCTCATCAGGTTCCTAAGAGCAATCTATCAGGTATAGGGAATGTCTCTAATAGAGCAGTGCCTGTGGCCTGCTGAAAGCTCACAACAAATATTAACTATAATCAACACTGTAATGGCCACAGCTCATGCTCTCAACATCCCAGCTGTGACAGTCAAGGTCTCTTCTAGCTCCATGCACTTCAATACTGACGACCAACATCTTCTGTGCTCATTCTCATCTCTGACACTATCTCCCTTGTATTCACTAAAGACTGTCCAGTAGCTCAGCTTAGTTTTCTTTCCAATCAAACTCCTGATTATATTCCTGCTGTTTTCAACAACTATTCAAACAGCCTGCTCAAGAGGCTGGCCAGACATAGACTTCTACTCTTCTCCCTTGAAGTTTTTTAATTTCACCATGACAAAAGATTCTGTGGCAACTTTTTTCCTAAAGAACCAGCTAAAAGTTGGACATGGTAGTGCACACTTTTAACTCCATCACTTGGGAAGCAGAGGCAGGAAAACTTCTGAGAGTTTAAGGCCAACCTGGTCTACAAAGAGAGATCTTGTCTCAACCCACCCTCACACAGAAAAAAGAATCAGCTACAGCACAGCAATGATGGCTAATACCTGGAACCTAGCACGTAGGAAGCCGAGAAAGGAGGATCACAAATTCAAAGCCAGCCTGGACTATGGAGTGAGATCTTGTCTCAAAACCCAAACAAGTACCTGTAATCCCAAACATAGCCAAGGCTATTGCAAGACTGTTGCAAGTTTGGGGCCACAGTGAGATGCTGTTTAAAACCACAACAACAAAAAAGATCTACAGATGTGTTATTCCGACAATGATGAATTTTGTATGCTTTATATTTCACTGACCAAGTACGTTTGCTGGAGATAAAAAAAATGTAGCGGGGATGAATACAGTTAATAATATCTCATCAGAAACCTGAAACTATGTCAATTTGCAATCTATTATAACTCCACTGCATCTCTACTTAGATACTAACTAAAGCTGAAAACAGAGAGAAAGGGAGAGGGAAGAGGGGGAGGGAAAGAGGGAGTGAGGAGGAAAGGAACATAGAATTCCTTTAGTAAGTTAAGGGTTGGGGAGCTGGCTCAGCAGTTAAGAACAATTCCAGTCCCAGGGGATCTGACAGCTTCTTCTAAACCACTTGGGCAAGAGGCAGCCTGTGCCTCATAAGGGACTCTGTGTCTCAAGAATTTAAACTCTTAGAGCAGCACTATGGAATAATTTCATTCAAGAATGCTAATCAAATTAGAAAAACTACAAAGTGTGATTACTAGAAACACAGAGATGACTCAGTGGTAAAAGCACCTGCTGCTCT
This sequence comes from Microtus ochrogaster, assembly GCF_000317375.1. Lineage (NCBI taxonomy): Eukaryota > Metazoa > Chordata > Mammalia > Rodentia > Cricetidae > Microtus > Microtus ochrogaster. Next base: position 97,497 of record NW_004949195.1, read on the forward strand.
TACAAAGGACCTGAGTTCAAGTCTCAGCACCCACATTAGGTAGCTCATAATTGCTTAAACCTCAGATGAGGGGTGGAATCTAACTCCCACTTCTGGCCTCCCTCTTTGTCCCTACCCCTCCCACCTCACATACACACAAATAAAAACTAAAGAATTAAGAGTATTCCTGTCATCTTGATTTGGTGACCACTTCATGATGTACACACATGACAAACAGGCAGTTTATCATTACTTTTTTTTTTTTTTTTTTTTTGGTTTTTCGAGACAGGGTTTCTCCGTAGCTTT
>NW_004949195.1:97881-108559 GCF_000317375.1 Microtus ochrogaster
TTTTTTGGTTTTTCGAGACAGGGTTTCTCTGTGGTTTTGGAGCCTGTCCTGGCACTAGCTCTTGTAGACCAGGCTGGTCTCAAACTCACAGAGATCCACCTGCCTCTGCCTCCCGAGTGCTGGGATTAAAGGTGTGTGCCACCACCGCCCGGCAGTTTATCATTACTTTAATTATCCTTCAATAAAGCTACTTGAAAATAAAATTAGTGAATGAAACCTGATTCAAATTGAAAAAAAAAAACCACATACCATGCAGGATAATTTTATGTCAACTTGACACAAGCTAGAGTTATCTAGTTATCTGAAAAGAATGAGCCTCAACTGAGAAAATGTCTCCCTCCATAAGACCCTGCTATAGAACATTTTCTTAATTAGTGATTGATAGGGGGTGGGTCCATTGTTGGTGGTGCCTCCTTCCATGTTGATCCTTGGTTCAATAAGAAAGCAGGCTGAGCAAGCCATGAGAAGCAAGCCAGTGAGCAGCATCCTCCACGGTCTCTAAATCAGTTCCTTCCTCCAGGTTTCTGACCTGCTTAAGATCCTGTCCAGACTTCCTTCAATGAAGGACTATGATGTGGAAGTGTAAACCAAATAAACCCTTCCTCCCCAACTTTGCTTTTGGTCATGGTGTTTTACCACAGCAATAGAAACCCTAACTAGGATATATACCTAGTACTTTCTTAGACATTAAAATCCTGACAGTGGACAGATGCCACAGTTCAGCAGCAAGAAGATGGTGACAGTGGGGTGACTGGTATTGAGGAGCATAAGTGGTGTGAATTCTCACTGAAATAGGCCACAAAGGCCATCTGCACCCCACAGTATATTTCTGGACACTTTCACATAATCAATTCCTTATGACATCATTCTTCAGCTGAGTGTTCAAGTAATGAAAGAATTTACGAACATGCCTCTATACCTGTAAAACCCAAAAGCTCTCAAGAAATCATCAGAGCTGTCTGTTAAAATGATGCTTCATTTTAACCGATAAGACTTTTATAGACTCCTGATGATTGTCAAGTTAAGCCTTTTGGAAAAACTTTGAGAATGTACAAAAAGAAAGCACTGTCTTCTGGGATCTGGGTAGAGTTTTTGAAGCAAGGTCTCCCTACACAGCTTGAGCTGGCCTCAAATGCAGTGACCCTTCTTCCTCCCTGTCTCAGACTCTCAAACACGGATTACAGGTCTTCAATATTGGCTCAGCAAAGAGTAATGCCTTTTGCTCCAATTTGTTTGAAGAGAGCTGGTCTCCTCTAAGCCGTTAAGCACTCTTTTGACTGTGGAGACATCTCTCCAGTCCCACAAAAGCTCTTTAATAAACATATTTTTTAAATGCTAATTGCTGTACAGTTGGGCATATCTATCTATACAGACCATTCAACTTGTACCTTCTCCTTGTACTCATTTACAATATGAATACCAACATCAAATACAAACTCCTGACGCAAGGTCCAGAATGTACACACCACAATGAACCTGTTTCAACCTTCAGACCTTTCACCTTATACTGAAAATGCTGAGGGCCCAGTGTGGTGGCAGAAGCCTTTAATCCTAGCATTCAGGAGGTATAGGCAGTTAAACCTCTAAAAGCTTGAGATAGTGACTTCCAGGTCAGTCAGGGCTATACAGTGAGATTGTACTCCTAAAGGGACAAAGAAAGAGAAAGAAATGAAGAAACTGCTGACTTTGCCTGGAGACAGGGCTCAATTGTTAGTGGCTGCCCTATATGTATGAGGTCCTGGGTTCAAGCCCCAGCACTAATAAGTACTACTCTTACTTGCTTCTTACAGTCTGACAACCTGTCTTAGTTATATGAAAAGAAACTGCAGTCCAAACAGACATTCTGCTGTGCTTTTTAGGTTCTATTGTTTGTCCTCTTGTAGGATAATCAAATACCTGAATTAGTCACTAAATGTCTATACTGGCTTTTCATACTAGGTCGCCTCATTACAGACTGCCATCTGTAAATGAACCTAATTGGAGTATTCTACCACTAAAGGCCCTGGCATCCACCGTGTACACGCACAGCTGTAGAAATAGGAGCAGCGGCGCTGTGTCCCCAGCACCCCGCTGCCTGCAAGGCTAGCTTTACCAGAAATAATTACACGGACACTGTATTCTTTCAATCACTGCTTGTCCCATTTCTATCTAGCCTCTTCTAGGCTAACTCTCGCACCTGGACTAGCCCATTTCTTATAATCTGTGTAGCACAGCTGGGTGCGCTTACCGGGAAGATTCTAGCCCACGTCCATCCTGGGTCGGAGCTTCATTGCGTGTGCCTCAGAGAGCAGAGCTCTCGCCTCTGCCCCCAAGAGTGGAGCATCGTGTCTCTCTGAGGCATCTGCCCCCGAGAGGAGAGCTGTCGAGTCTCTGTCTGAGGTGTCTTACCTCACTTCCTCTTCCTCCCAGCATTCTACTCTGTTTACTCCTCCCACCTTATGTTTTAACCTATCAGGGCAAGCAGCTTCTTTATCTAATCAACCAATGACCTTCCTCCATCACACAGCACTATAGACGGACAGGATACAGCAGATTTTATACATAAATGTTTCGACTTGCTCCCTTTCCAGCACCCTCCAGGATTTCCACTGTCCTATCCCTACAACTCTAGTTTTATAGTTCAAGCCAGTAACACTGTGTACTCTGCCCCCAAGCAGCAGGATTATACAGAACCCCTAGACAAAACCCCAACAACTTATCATTTCACCAAATAGCCATTTTTATTAAACAAAAGGACCCACTCAAGGTTAAACATGATGTTTAATGCTCCAATGCTTTAAATTGTTTTAAGTAAATATATTTTATCTAGGTCTTGCTATATGAGGGAGGGAAACTTTAAGAAACTATATAGTCACTGGGAGTCAGAACTCCATATGCGTTTTAACTACATAAAATGAAACGCCTTTATTATCTGCTGTCTTAATTAGGGTTACTATTGCTGTGACATCATAACCAAAAAGCAAGCTGGGGAGGAAAGGGTTTATTTGTCTCACATCTCTGCACTGTAGTCCATCATTGAAGGAAGTCAGGACAGGAACTCATGCAGGCCAGAAACGCAGAGGTGGAACTGATGCAGAGGCCATGGAGGGTGCTGCTTTACTGACTTGTTCCTCATGGCTTTCTCAGCCCACTTCTTATAGAAGGTAGAATCACAACCCAGGGATGCTGACACCCACAGCGGGCTGGGCTCACCCCCGTCAATCACTAACTAAGAAAACGCCCTACAGCCCATCTTAGGGAGGCAGTTTCTCAATTAAGGTTCCCTCCTCTGATGATTCTAGCTTGTGTCAAGTTGACATAAAACCAGCCAGTACATCTGTGTTGCCCAGGCTGATCTTGAATTCCCCACCTTTCTGCTTCCCCCTGAACACTGAGATCCCCCCTTTAAGTACAGTAAGATAATAAACTCAGAACTTAAACATGTTATTGTTGTGTGTGCATGTATGATGAGGGGGACACATAATGCCACAGCATATATGTATAGGTCAGAGGGCAACTCTATGGAGTAGGTTCTCTCCCTCCACCTAGATATGGGTTCGATGCAAGTGCCTGTATCCATTGAGTCAACTCATTAGCCTCCGCATTTGCTTTATGAGGCAAGGTCTTTCACTGAAACTCTATTTTACCAACGTGGCTAGTCCTATTGGTCAATGAGCTTCCAGATCTGCCTGTCTCCACAATTCCACAAGCCTGGCTTTTACATGAGTTCTGGGGATCCAAACTCAGGTATTCATGTTGCACAGTCATCTCAGCCCTAGCCTGGTATCTGTGGAAATCCTCTACGTCATAATGTGTCAGCACTTGGCGTGCATAGTCACTACACTCTAGCTACTCATTTTTCGGGTAGGGGACATTTTCAAACTGTGATACTGCTACTACCTTTGCATGCTTTCCTATCTTTTTTTTTTTTTAACAACTTTAGGTGCACTGGTGTGAAGGTATCAGATCCCCTGAACTGGAGTTACAGACAATTGTGAGCTGCCATGTGGGTGCTGGAATTGAACCCAGGTCCTCTGAAAGAGCAACCAATGCTCTTAACCACTGAGTCATCTCTCTAGTCCACTTCCTATCGTTTAGATATACACAGGAATAAAATCTTGGGTCAAAACTCTGATTAACACCTTGAACTACTAAACTTTTTTCCAGAATGGCTAATAATTCTACTACACATGTATGAAGCTTCTGATTTCTGCATCTTCCAAAGGCTTATTATTATCTAACTGCAAGCATCCCAGTTTACAGTACACCTCACTGCTAGTTTAGTTTGCTAACGTAATAACATTCGTCTTTTCTTGTGCTTGTTGGCCATTTACCTACCTTCTTTGGGGAATGTCTATTCAAATCAGTCAGTTTTTAACTGACTAGTTTAATGCTGTATTGGTGCACTGTGGTTTTTATGTATTCGAGACACAAGATACCAGGTAAAAGCACTTACCCACAAGTCTGATGGCCTGAGTTCAATACCTAGATCCCACAAGGTAGTCAAAGACCAGACTTCCAAAAGTTGATCTTTGATCTCCACACATATGTAGGACTATGCATACATGTACACACACAAAATTAACAGTTTGAGCTTCAGAATCATCCAGGAAGATGTGTATGAAAGTAGGTATGGTTATAAATAAGATAGTTTATGAACTGCAATTGTTCATTGTGTGAAGGTATCCAATTCTCTTTATATTTCTTTCAAAGTTTCTAAAACAAAACTGGCTTCTGGTTTTCTGCAACTAGGAACAGCACTGCCAACTGGGTGAGTGGGTGACAACTGTATCTCCACGGCCCAAGACTCACCTTAGTGACAAAGGAGGCTTGGATCATTAAACTACCAATGTTCCTGCTAGTTCCATCTTTTAAAATTCAACTAAATATGAAGTTTACACTTCAAATCTGGCTTACCAATTCTAACAATGTACTAGAAAATGTATTTAGCTAAATCTGATACAACTAAGTGAAAGAAAATATAACTGCCATAATTAACAATACAGCAGAAGAACAGAGCAGTACAACTACTCCTCAAACTCCCACAGAGCTACCTGGGCAAACCCATTGTGTGAGACAGTACTCAGGGCAAGAGTGTTAAGTGCAGCCAACCCAGGGCAGTGCGTATGGCTAAGCAGCCACATATCATCAGCTCAGGAAGAGTAACTAAAATTTGAAGTATGTATCATTCTCAAATAATGGGAAAGTTGAAAACCTGTATTAGAAAACTGCAATACCCTAAGTCAAGGAACATCTGTTTCCTTCAACTAAATCCCTCATTTCTGGAAAGGTCCTAGGTTGCACTCCCCAAAGCACCTTTTCTTCAAACACCACCTCCTTTAGAACATTCTCTACATTGTAGCCCAGCTTCATAATCTGGAGGTCGGGCCCTTATATGAGATCTTGTAGCTGAATTTGTCTCAGGTAACAGGAAATACAGCAATGATAAAAGGTTTTCAAATGTCCAGCGATAAAAAGGTAACCAAAAATGTTTTAATAAGCCCAAAGTGTTTGAGGTTTGCTCGGCCATATCACATCATGACTTTACTACGGTCCCAGGTCTGAACATGTGTGCACTGCACTCCATGAAATCTTACATGCCTGAAACACCTCAGGCTCAGGTTCTAGACTATTATATGCTATAAACATAGAGCTGTATACATATCTTCTGCTGTTCTAGAGAAACATAATGGGGAGCTGGGGGCTGGATCAGTGGTTAAGATCACTTGTTCTTCTTGCAGAGGGCCCTGCACCCACATGGCAGCTCACAACCATCTATCAATCCAGTTCCCAGGCTTCCAATGCCCCCTTCTGACCTCCACAGGCACCAGGCACACAAACATACATGCAGGCAAAACGCTCATACACATAAACCTTTTTTTTGAATTAAAAATTAAATCCAAAAAGACAGTAAATTGTATTTGAGGGCCAGTAAGACAGCTTCTAGGTAAAGGCATTTACTGCCAAGCCTGGCCAATGAGTCCAATTCCAGGCCCCACACGACAGAAAGATAGGACTGACTTCTGTAAGCTGTCTTCTGACACACACACACTCTCTCTCTAAATAAATAAATACATTTAAGTTTTTTAAATTAAAAATTGCAGAATGAACTGCTGGTCTGAGTTTCATCAAAAGCCATCAAATGATTTGGGGCTTAGGTTTAGTACAGAATTTCCAACAGTTTCTGAATAGCTTTAAATATACTTCCATTTCATGCTACATATTTATGTGAAGTGTCATTCTCAGCACTGATGCATCTACCTCATTATAATGCAAAACTGTTTCATCTTTAACATATGGTAAAATTACATGTATACCAAGAACTGATTTAAAATAAATTTCTTTATGACTATCAGTAAATGTTTTATTTGTATACCTATTTTATATACCTATATACCCAGTGTGGGAAAAGTTTACAAGCCCTGTCCCAGAAATAACTTTGTTAAAGAAAGAAAATAAAAGAAAGCCATCAAATTCAGTAGCTTTATCAGAATACATCTACACACCCATTTATTTATCAACTATCTACTGTTCCTTTTGTGCTCAAGGCAGAGGTGAGTAGCCACATGAAATATAGCTCTCCAAAATGCAAATTATTTGGGCTTCAAAGATTATGGCTTTTTACAGAAAAAAAACCTTGTTCTACAATGTAAAATACACTAAATAATGCTAATAACTTTTCCTGCTTTTAAGTCTCAATGCTATCTCAGATCATCTATGAGATTTCTAAGTATATTACTCCCAACTTGTCTTTTTGCTCTCACCAATACAACTCTTCAACTGTAACCAAAGAATAAAGAACAGTTCTCTATGCACAACTCACTCCTGGGAGGAGAGGTTTCCACAATCTAGCTCCACCTATCCTATTCAACTTTCTAACCACTCCATATTTAAGAAATACTCCATTATTTTAGTTCCCTAAATACACCATGTTACCTCTTCCAGGTCCACCCAACACTTACTACCAACTGACACACCTACATGTTTACCTACCTTGAACTTAAGCAAAGCCATCTTCATGAAGCCTTTCCTGATTTGCCCAGGCCAGTTTGTATAGTTGCTTTCCCTAAGGGACCCGCTGTACTAAGAACACATTTCCATTAAAGAGTTTCCTTGCTTCCCACAGTTCTGTACCAATCTCATTCTTCAACTAAGAACCCTGAGGCAGATTGGGCGGCTAGCTAAAGGGCGGAGCTGGGAAGTTGGAAATCTGAGTTTTGCCCCTTCCTAGTGTCACCTTTTTAAGCGATTTACCTAACTCACTTTCTTTATCCAGGTAACAAAACTCTTGTGACAATTAAGAGTATTCTTACAAACCAAGTGTTTTGCTCACAGTCAAGTGCTCCACAATTACTGGTTATCCTTATCTTCGACATTTTACCCCTCAAACTCAGTTCAGAATTCAAATAGTTAACTAAGAGGAAGAAGTAAAAAAGATTCTTCAGCACACACACATTATTTTCAGCTGTACACCTGATACTTCTATATGACCATTTAGATTCCAGAACTCACTGTCTTCATATTCGAGCTATTTAGGTTGGAATGACTTGTTAAGGTTTGCCTAAAACCCTTCTCAGTCCTGTGCCCTAAAAAGTCCTTCAAATCCACACAAACCACAGGCAAGTAGTGCCTGCAGAAGCCAGAAGAGGGCACTGAATTCCCTAGAACTAGAGTTATAGGTTGTGAGAGGTGACATGGGTACAGACAATCACGCCCTGGTCCTCTGGATGGACAGTGCACCTTACCATTGGCAATCTCTCCAGTCCCTCATATTTATAAACTTTATGGCCAAACCCTCCGCCTGGAACACAGGGAAACATTAAATGTTATTAAATCTGCTTTACAATCACTACGGTCTATGAATCAAATAAAAAGGGAAGAAAAGGCTGTAGAAATAGGAGCGGCGGGGCTGCGTCCCCAGCACCCCGGCCGCCTGCATGGCTAGCTTATGCCCGGAAATAACAACACACAAACTGTATTCATTTAAACACTGCTTGGCCCATTATATCTAGCTTTTTCTCGGCTAACTCTCGCACCTGGACTAGCCCATCTCTAATAATCTGCTGTAGCCCACAAGGTGGCTTACCAGGGAGATTCTAGCCTACGTCCATCCTGGGACGGAGCTTCATCGTGTGTGCCTCAGAGAGCAGAGCTCTCGCCTCTGCCCGCAGGAGTGGAGCATCGTGTCTCTCTGAGGCGTCTGCCCCTGAGAGGAGAGCTGCGAGTCTCTGAGCTCACTTCCTCTTCCTCCCAGCGTTCTGTTCTGTTCACTCCTCCCACCTACGTTCTAACCTATCAGGGCAAGCAGCTTCTTTATTTAGTCAACCAATGACCTTCCTCCATCAAAAGGCTACTACAGAAAAACATACTGACAATATCAAAAATAGAGACTCAGCGCCCAAACACGATGAAGAACTCCACAGGTCTAAGAATAGAAACGCCCAATCTTAACTTATCTAAGGAGCTGAGGACATTATTTATGAAAAGGAAACCCTAATATCTATACACATAACGAATGTTCAGAAGAACCAAGTAAACTAAGAGGACAAAGAACAATCTAAGACAGAAACATGCTATTCCAAAAGAAAAGAAAAATTGGTAGATAAAGAATTCTATAACCCAGAAAGTCTTGACAGTTCAGCCATTACCTTTCTCCTCTCTGACACCACTTGCCAAGACCACTGTCACAGGCTGGCAAGCTGTGCACTGAACACCTGATCAGCATCAGTATCTGACTGAAACTCCCTGGATCAGGAAAAAAATCATTACTTTTCATCTTTTTAATCATTGTTTCGGAATAATTCCATATCATAACTGACATGAAAAGACTATGGCAAAACCATAGAAATAACACTTACATTTATGTGCCTAACTATTTTAATACCCCCTTCTCTTCAAGATAAAAGAACAGACATGGAAGTGATGCTACAGCCACACCTTGTACTAACAAAATAATCTTGCCTTATGAATGGTGTCAGTTACACAAGAAAATGCCACTGACTCTGAAGCCAGGCTTTCTAGAAATACCCTTTGTAACTTCTTTACTTGATAGCTAAAGTCAGTTACTTTTTTCTCCTTCAAGTGTTGTCCAGTATGTCATGACTCACCTAACTAAAATTCATTTCAGCAAATATATAGTAACTTTCATATTTGTGACGATTCTTTATCATATAAACCCTCTTGTCAAACAATATCATTTTCAGCATATATTCTAAAACACAGCATCAATTGAACTTTTTAACAACAACAAAAAAAAGGCTGAACTGGGAGTGCTGATAAACACCTGTACTCCTACACTCAGAACAGGCAAAAGGATCAAGGCCAACCTAAGCTACAGTGTCACAAACAAACTTAACCTGGGCTAACCATTTAACTTCCAGTTTACAGAAAATCCTGAGGATGGTGCAGAATATGAAGAACAAACTAAACTACACCATGAGAAAAACCTGTGTCAGGACCTAATAGGCTCAGCCATATGAAACTGCTGATACTTGGTTATTCTGAACTGCAAAAATTATAATTTCCCATGGTGCAACACAACGTAAGAACACTGACCTTTACTCCTTTTCCAACAAATTAAACAGTGGGGAGCACAAGGGTGCACACACCTGTAGTACCAGCACTACAAGAAGAAGCAGCATCAATTAAAGTTCTAAACCAGACTAGGCTGTGCAACAAAGCTTGTCTCAAAAAAACAAACAAACAAACAAACAAACAAACAAAAAACCCAGTAAGGTTGAAGATGTAGCTCAGTCAGCAGAATACTTGCCTAGCATGCTGGAAGTCCTGGGTTTGATCCCAGTACTAAATAAGCAGAAATATCAGCTCAAGGTCATCCTAGGCTATACAAGTTTAAAGTCAATCTGGGTACATACACGAGGACCCTACATAAAACAAAAAAGGCCAAAATAAGCAAAATGGTGAGCAGACAACAGCCAAATGTGGAAGTAACCCAAGTATTTACTGATAGAATGAACAGACCAACAGTTCTCAACTTTCCTAATGCTAAGAATCTTTTGACCCCCCAAACATAAAATTATTTCCATCGCTACTTCATAACTGCAATTTTGCTACTGTTATGAATTATAATATAAATACCTGCATTTTCTGATGGCCTTAAGTAATGCCTGTGAAAGGTTGAGAACTGCTAAGACAAGCAAAAAAAAATGCAGTATATACATAAAATGGGCTAATAAAGGCAGGAAACTTATATACATGCTATAATATGCATGAATATTGAAAACATTATGCAAAGTGAAAATAAGCCAGTATCAAAAGGCCTGTGTCTCAATCCTTATCTAATAAGTGCATGCCTTAATCTCCAAATACTTTACCTGGCAGATTAAAATGTTTGCATTTTATTGGCAAAGTAGAAAGGAAAGATGGTATAGGGTTAAAAGTCTCAGTTCAACACTGTACTGTGTCCCTTGTTGGCATCTGAAGAAAAGATGGTCACTAGCAGCTCTAGAATCACCTGTGGAGTTCGACCAGGGTTCTCACTCTTGCTGTCTCCTCAAACCATCAGGGTCTGATGGGGAAATGGGTTGACATGTGCCAGCAGTGGTGGGTTCTTCAGCACACAAAGGACAAGTTTCATTAGGTTTTCCTAACTGACCTTTCTTGAATGAATGACTTAAGAACCATCTATGCAGCAAGGGATCTTTGTACAGAAAACAAAACAAAAACAAAAAAACCTGCC
>NW_004949195.1:108705-115570 GCF_000317375.1 Microtus ochrogaster
AAAAAAAAAAAAAAAAAACTTTAAGACCATACACACACACACCTATATATTTTTGCAGGGCTGTTAAGACTGTTCAGTGGTCAAGAACACCGGCTGTTCTTGCAGAGGGCCTGGGCTTTAGCACCCTCATATTCTACATCTGTAAACTCCAGTTTCAGGGGATCCAACACCCTCTTCTGGCTCCTCAAGCACCAGGGATACAGTTGGTACACAGACATACATGCAAGAAAATACCCATATGCAGAAAATTAATTAAATATATATATATACATACATACATACACTTTGGGAAATGATGTGCCAGTGGTATCTAGAATGGCTGCATCCATTAGACTGTTCTAGTGCTTGCTTTGTTCCAATCATATTATGAAGCAGACAGTGAAGATACAGAGTGGTGCCCTCAAAAACCTCACAATCCAGTTGGGAGAACAGACAAAACACAATTCAATATATTACCACTGCTACAATAACAAAGATATATGCAAATGCTCTCAGGAGCAAATAAAAGTACCATGATCTAAAGTATTTAAGAAGCAGGGATTAGCCAATCAACAGGAGGCAGAGGATATTTCAGTCAGCCAAATAGCCCTGAGAATAGAAACAGCCCTGGCAAAGAGGGGAGGATAGGACTCCAGATTAGGTATAAGCATATAAGAAGTTCAGTGCTGTAGAGCTTAAAGGGGTGGGAAAGAGGAGGGGCAGTGAGGAGGAAAAAAAGCATCAGGCTTGCTAAAAGATCCTAGTGAATTGGAGGAAGGGCACCACTTTGAGAAACTGTTTTACTGCCAGGTGACAGGCAGTAAGGCCTCGCGTGCAGGGAAACAGAGTTAGAATGAAGTGGTGAGGCTAAAATCCAGACACACCGAGAGTGATACTACACTGACTAGCATCTGACTGAAGGTGAAGGTGAGGAAGGAGTCCAAGAAGGGTCTCGGGTTTCAAATTTAGTCACAGCTAGGGCAATGAGAACACAAAGAAAGAACATGGCTTTACACGCGTTGAGCATGAGAAGCTGCTGAGGTGTCCCTACGAGCCCCTCCAGCAGAGTACTAAAATAGATTTCACTCCTGCTCTTGCCATCCCCTCCCCGCCCCAGAGAAGTGATGGCTAACACTAAATGCACTGCTGGCGTAAACAAAACTTGTTCCTAAAGGAAGACTCAAGACAGATCCCAACACATGCCTAAACTCAATGGATAGATAGGCAGTGGAGCTGGCAAAGCCAAAATGAAGCCCAGGGTGAAGGAACTAGGAAAAGCATGCTCCCCACTAGGAAATTCAAGGAAACTGGTGCCTGACATAGGACAGAAATTCCTGAAAAACATCACATGTTGCAAATTTAGTAAAGGACAAAGAAATACCAGGAAGGCTGGAGCAATTAAGCACCTTCAAGGCACTGCATGTAGTTAAACAGAGCTAAAAAGAGAGATTGGGTGGATACCAAAATCACTCTGTTCAATTGCTATTATTTACAAAGGCTAAATATCAATGTGCCAGTAAAAATAAATATGAACTAGTATGAAATTTGTATTAATCTTCCTTCTAGTTCACATTCAAGGATGACTTTGTTCACTTTACAGAAGTAAATTACAGCAAAATAGATTAAGTTTGCTCCAAAAGAAATTATTACTATCTTACAATAAGGGCTGCCTGGAGAGCTGGCTCCCTGATGAGCACTTACTATTTTGGCATGAGAGTTCAGTTTCCAGCACCAATGGGAGGCAGCTACAAATATCTGTAACTCTTAACTCCAGGGCATCGAATGCCCTCTTACGGATTCTGAGGGTATCTGCACTTATGTGCACATAGCCATAAACACACACACACACACACACACACACACACACACACCACACACGCATGCATGCATTTACAACATCTTTTTAAAGTTTTAATTTTTAAAAACGTATAAAAAGCAGATCTTACAATACTGTCCTTCATCCCTAAATACAAAGTTTTAAAAAGTATATTATCTAGTCCCTTTTCTCAAATAGTATGTATGGAACTTTACCTGCCAATCACATGACCAGCAACACTGCAAGGCATCTCAACAGAGCTCATATATTTTAAAACAGTATACACGTAGATTGGATTGTTGAACATCATGGCACTCTATTTCAGACAAGTGAAAAGAAACTCACTTAGGAAAGCACTAGAAAATAGCAAACAATAGTACAGAACACAGGCCAGTCAGCAAAGACTTTATGGGGACCTTCTGAAAGGTCCGTTCAATCTTATTGATTCTAGAGGCAGATGGAGAAGTCTGAGTAGTGAAGAGCTTACATGAGTAAACCCAACTCAAAGGACAGCCAGTGAGTTATAATAGAATTGCATGGACAAAGTCATAGAGAATGACTTACCAATAGAATGTCTACAGATAAAGAAACAATCTTGGAATTGCTAATTGAATTTGAAAATGAAAAATGTGTTTTATCCTTGGTACTAAATCTAAAGTATAAATGTTTGAGTGTTTGCTAACCCAAGAATATGGGTTATCATTTCCTTGATAAAACAATCTCGCTTTTAATAAGAACAAAACCTTACAAGAGGAAAAAAAGGCAAAGAAATTCAATGATAAATTGTGTGTGATTAGCAAGGTTTTAAAGGACCAAAATAAAAATGCTATGATATGGTCCTTCAGGCGTGCTCACTCAGGGCAAGCTGTACTTTCCATCAGTGGAGGAGAGCACGCTGAGCAAAACTTCCTTCTGATTTAGAGTCGCACTGCTCTGACAGCCCAAGTTCCCCGACAGCATACAGGATGGCCATGGCCAAATAATAATTCATATTAACTCTTAACATCATAAATACTCATTAAGTATTAAGGTTTCTGTCTTAGTTACTGTTCTGTTGCTATGAGGAGAGTTCATGAGCCAAGTAATTTACAAAAGAAAGCTTTTAATTGGGGGCTTGCTTACAGTTTCAGAGGGCTAAACCAAGACCATCATGGCCCAGGGTGCTAGGCAGGCAGGCAGTTGAGAGCTCACATCTGATTCGCAAGTTTCAGGCAGAAAGAAGGAAGAGCAACTAGGTCTGGGGTGGGCTTTTGACACCTCAAGTAATACATCATCTCCAACAAGCCAACACCTCCTAATCCTTCCTAAGTAGTTCCACCAACTGGGACCAAGCACTCAAACATATGAGCCTCATTCAAACCATCAGGCTTTTGTTTGTTTGTTTGAGGGTTTTGTTTTGTTTTTTTATTTTTGGTTTTTCGAGACAAGGTTTCTCTGTAGCTTTGGAGCCTGTCCCGGAACTAGCTCTTATAGACCAAGTTGGCCTCAAACTCACAGAGATCCTCCTGCCTCTGAGTGCTGGGATTAAAGGAGTGCACCACCACCATACAGCAAACCATCAGTTTCTTAACTTGTTATTATTAATTATTGATAAAAATGTCATACCCATGCCATCCAGACAGCTCAGTGAGTAAAGAAGCTTGCCACCAAGGTTGGCAACCTAAGTTTGATCCCTACCCACCCATGGAAGAAAAAAACAAACTCCTTTAAGCTGTCCTCTGACTTCCAGAAGTATGCTATGGGGCACATGCACCAAAAGAAATAAATAAAAATTTAAAAAAATTCCAATGCAAAAACAGAAGTCATCTCCTTGAGGAGTGCATAAACAAGACAAGGATAACGTGGGTTCCAGTTCCCTTCATGTCGTGTTTTAGAAGAACTCACACCGGGCGGTGGTGGCGCACGCCTTTAATCCCAGCACTTGGGAGGCAGAGGCAGGTGGATCTCTGTGAGTTCAAGGCCAGCCTGGTCTAGTTCCAGGACAGCTCCAAAGCCACAGAGAAACCCTGTCTCAAAAAAAAAAAAAAAAAAAAAAAAGGAGAACTCACTAAGCAGAATATGTCTGTTTTGCACACCTTTCTATATTTGAAAAGAAAAAACAACTTTCTTTAAAACAAAAAAAAAAAAAGCTTTAGTCAATGCTTTATATGAAATATAAAGAGATCCAAATTCAGACCTGTTTCCTCTTCAACGTCTTTCTAGGTTGGCTATAAAAACATGACTCCCTTACCCAAGCTTCAGGTCACTACAGTTCCCTACCTCCGCCTGTGCCCAATTATCCTCTTCTGTGAACTCCACAGGAATAAGAATGGGGAAGAGGAGAAAGAACAAGAGGGAGGGGAAAAAGCTGAGGAGGATCATCCAGACCTCATTTCTGGGAAATCTCTCCTCACAGACAAGATCACAACCCTCTTCCACCAGACCAACTCTACACATTGCTCGATACTTTTTCCACTGCTCTCATCTCGACGCCATCTCTGTCTCTGCGCTGCATAAATTTCTGAGATCTTCCTACTAAGTAAAACCTTCCAAGGGGCACACCTGGCATGTGTATTCTCGGACCAACAGAGGCCATATAGAAGTCTCAGGTTCACCCCCTAATGTCATCACACCTCTTTCTCACCTGGGACTGTATTCACTCATTCCTCATCTGCTCATCTCAAGATTGATACAATATCTGGTATTTTGTCTCTCCAAAATTCTGTCCTCTTGGCAGAATGTCTGTAAGACCTCCCTACAACCCTCTGTCTACTCACTCACAATCCCTGCATAACTGCCTTATTTTCCTTATTTACCAGCTGAATGCATAAACTGGGACTTTTCAATTAGTACTTCTAAAATTCCAAAGGCCTCCTATCTTCTCCTGCATTCCCCTCCCATAGTTAACCCCTTCTGCTTCATTCATTCACTTATTTTTTGCGGTAGGGTGTAGCCAAGGATGACCTTGAACTCCTAACTTCCTGCCTCCTGGTCCCAAGTGCTGGGATTACAGAGATTGCACCCAGACTTCTCCAACTCTTCAGGATCAGTTCATTCCCATTATTAGGAATCAACCAGACCTCATCACTGTTTAGAAGTCAACTTCCTGACCCAGTGTAGGGTTTTCTCACAAACTGACTAGGCAGGCAGAATCTTAGGTCTTTTTGTATGAGCAGGCCAAGCATTATAGGCAACTATCAGTCATCTAGCAAATGAATGCTCAGACATGACCAGCGCATTACATAAATGCTGACATTCTGTGTCAAAGTACTTTTTTCTCTAGTAAAGTAAGGACAATGCCACACCTAACTCATAAGGATTAAATGGGGTAGCAAGCTCTTAGTACAGCACAGTGTCTAACACAGAGAACTACCATTTGAATGCCTGCTATCTCATGTCTTAGTTTTACTAACATATCCTTGGATGTGTAATGTGAGCAAAGTCAGGCAGAATGGCTTGGCAACTCTCCTGTCTTCCTCAAGCCACTGGTTACCTTCTGATGAGCAGTAGCTATATGCTATGGAGCTATCCCATGCAAAAGGCCTTACTAGGTATCTCACTAAACAAACTTGAAGTAAATTATGACAAAAATTTACACCAACATCCAGAAGAGAAAAGAATGAACACGCAATACGAGCATCCACACAAACTATGCAGGTTTTGCTTACAGTAATAAAAGGCAGCTTCAAGAAAAATCACCGGTGGGACTGGGTGTGGTGGCCCATGCCTGAAATCCCAGCTATTGGGGAGCCTGAGGCAGGATTATTATTGTATGCTTGACCAGCCTGCCCTGCAATGAGGCCCTGTCTCGAAAAGAAAACAAACAAATAACAAAAAAGGCCAGAGAGATTACTGGTGAACACAAACACAGAAATTACTGGTGGAAAAAGATCAAAACTGTCTTATTTAAAAAAAAGATCTCTGTGAGTTCGAGACCAGCCTGGTCTACAGAGCTAGTTCCAGGACAGGCTCCAAAGCCACAGAGAAACCCTGTCTCGAAAAAAAAAAAAAAAAAAAAAAAAAAGAGAGAGAGAGAGAGAGAGAGAGAGAGACTGATGGCTGTTACAGTTGCTAGGTTTCACTTTTGTTTGGAAGTAGTTCTCAAAAAGGAAACTTAAATGTGATCAGGACAGAGAGATAGATGCAGTCTCACTCAAATGGGAATTCCATAAGATATTCCCCCAGGTTTTTCCCAATTCATACTTAACTCTGTAGCTCTGAGAAATGCCACAGCTTCATCTGCTTCTCTACTAAATCAAACCCTGCTATTTACTAGCCTCTTAGCAAAAATTACAGGACTATACAAATCATATTACCTACTATTAGAATAGAGAAGAGGTTACGGGCTTAAAACTATTCCCCCCATCAAATCAAGAGGTCGAGTCCCCGTGAAGTTTGTGCTATTACACTTCACTGGTTTCAGTAGAAGCAGAGAGACCTCTAGCGCTACCTCAATAAGTGGAGTTTGCAAATAGTAGCAGCTAATGTCACCTTAATGAGACAATGGCAACATGCTGAGTAGCAGCTAACTGAGTGACCACAATGAATGTTTACAGTTTTGCAACCACTTGGAAAATCTACCAGCCTGGTGGCATGTGGTATACACAAGGACGTAGGAATCGATGTATCCAATTCATTTCGGCAAAACGGTCAAAGAAATTATTTCCCTACGAGTCACGCTCCCACTCCAAGAGCTTTAAAAAAAAAGAAAAAGGAAAAAAAAAAGAACCCCAAATCAGAGAGGTCTGCATAACCTCCTTCTCAAAGCTTCAACACAATGGATGGTAAACTATTGTCCACCTTTAGCTCGCTCCAAATGCCAGCAGTCACAGGGGTATGAGCTGCAACAGCTCGGGAAGACTGGTCCAAAGGACAGCACTGGAATATAAGAAAATGGTCTTGGCGCATCCTACCCTCCCCCATCCACCACCCTCAAACAAGTCAGTTACCCGGCTGGTCCCCACCCCCCTCTGAGGGCTGCCACCGCCCGCCTGGGCCCGGCTCGCACAAGGTAGGCGCTGGGACGGAGGCTCCATGTGCGGCAGCGCGGGAGGCTGCACCGGCTGCGGACGCGAGCGGCGGCCGGGCCCC
>NW_004949195.1:115915-118647 GCF_000317375.1 Microtus ochrogaster
GCCCCTGCCCCTCCCCTCCCGGCCGCCCGGCCCGGCCCGGCCCGGCCAGACGCGGAGCACACTCGCCTCCACATCGCGGCCCTTGTTCTTGAAGCTCTTGATGCGGTGGTTCTCCAAGCCGGGGTTCTCGGCCATGGCTGCGCGCGGCTCCGGCGGCGGCTGCTCCTGCGGCGGCGGCGGCGGCGAGTCGAGCGGGAGGGGACGGAGGGGGAGGAGCGCGCGCTCCGTGACGCCCGGAGCGCGAGGTAGCCGCGGCGCGGGGGCGGTGCTGAGGAGCAGCGCGCGCCGAGAGAGGCCGGGGCGCTGG
This sequence comes from Microtus ochrogaster, assembly GCF_000317375.1. NCBI lineage: Eukaryota > Metazoa > Chordata > Mammalia > Rodentia > Cricetidae > Microtus > Microtus ochrogaster. Next base: position 116,223 of record NW_004949195.1, read on the forward strand.
CCTGCTGGCTGTCGCGGTGACCCTGCCCTCACCCCACCATAGGGCCTCCCCACCGCCGCTAGTCATGTGCTAGAAATGGAGCCCGACCTAGCAGCTTTTACCGCCACCCCTGACGTGGGGCGGCGGGTGGGAACTACAGTTCCCAGCATGCCCGGCACTGGTCTGAGCCACGCCGGGAGAGGACGAAGAGCATGCCGGGAGGGCTGTGCGCGCGCTTTCGGCGCGGCGCTTTCCGAGCGCGGGCTCGAAGCCCCACCTCTAGGCGGAGTGGTGGGCGTGGCTTCCGCGGCGATGGCACCTTGCGGCCTATCGGGAGCGAGAGGCGGGGCTCCCGGGGGCGCACCTTGCTCCCTACCGCTTGGAAAATTAGAAAAAGAACGGCCACGCGTGCTCTGCGCTTTTGGCTTCTTTGGGGTCTCCTCAAATAGCAGCCACCCCCAAACCCTTTTCTCTTGCTCTGCCTCGGTTTTATAAATAGCATGCCTGTTTCCACTTCCCAGATACATGACAGTGTGATGTGTGTGTTTATGCTTGCTCGCACCGCACCATTAAGAAGCTCAACAAAGCAACAGACTTTGTTGGTCTCAAGAATCTGTCAGATCAAAGCCGGGCGGTGGTGGCGCCGCCTTTAATCTCAGCACTCGGGAGGCAGAAACAGGCGGAGCTCTGTGAGTTCGAGGCCAGCCTGGTCTACAAGAGCTAGTTTCAGAACAGGAAGGATCCAAAGCCACAGAGAAACCCTGTCTGGAAAAACCAAAAAAGAAAAAAAGAATCTGTCAGACCAACACAGTACTTAGTAAGTTCTCTCAAGAAGAAGAAAAAACCAGAGTTCTAGCATGCCCTGATTTCTCCCAAACATCCTTGTGCAACCTTCACTTTGGCAGCCCTACCTTCCTGTGTCTCCACGCCTCACAGTCCACCTTAACACATAAACTAGCCTTCCGGTTATAATCAGGCCCTGTGGCAGCAGACTCCGGCTTGCCTTCTCCCTTTAGCGTCATGGAAGAAATAACAGAGAGAAATTTGGAACAATAACAGCTTTTTTTTTTCAGCAGGTGGACTTTGTTTATGTATTAGAATATTACATTTCAGAATCTTCTGCAGATGTCAGCCCATATGCAGTGTTATACTCCGTATGATCGAAATGAGCCGGGTCAGTTTGGTAGAAATATACCATAAAGAATTCAGTTAAACCGGGCGGTGGTGGCGCACGCCTTTAATCCCAGCACTCGGAGGCAGAGGCAGGTGGATCTCTGTGAGTTCGAGACCAGCCTGGTCTACAGAGCTAGTTCCAGGACAGGCTCCAAAACTACAGAGAAACCCTGTCTCAAAAAACAAAAACAAAAAACAAAAAAGATAATCTTCAAAAGAAAAGAGACCTGAAAGAACCTGAGGGCCAAGAGTTAGGAACTGAAAGGCCTCAGTGGTCAAGCTGTCACCCGCATTTGTTTTATGAGTGGCCAGTTGGTGACTACAAGCCCATGTAAAGATTTTACACCATCTTTGCCCTATTGGAATGTGATCTACTGATGCCAGAAGTGCTTTCTCAGGGAAAACAAAAAACTGTTCTCTTTTTTCTCTATTTTATTTTTTTAAACTATTTTAACTATACTCTCCTCTTTTTATTTCTTTCTTTTTTAAAAATAAATTAATTGAAATTTTTCACTGGTCTTCTTTGATCCTGGTCAGATCACTCATTTGAAGGAGACAAACAACAAAACAAAATAAAGAAAGGTGGGAAAAACACTTACCTGTGGTTAGCATTACGATAACAGTTCAGTCTTCAGTAGTGGAACTTTTTTGTTTGCCACTCTCTATCGACTGGAAGGAAAACACGCACCATAGCGCAGTTTCCTTTATCATTTGCCAGTAATTCCCTTGTGAGGGCTTTATCTCCTCTGCCACTTCTCTTTACCTAGGACACATTTACTGAGTGCTTCCCAAATGTCAGACAGTGCACTAAGGCTAGAATCCCCAGGTAATAGAGCCACATGTTTACAGCCTCCAACCAACTTCTTCTTTGCCAGAAAAGAAAGATGATAAAACAGCAATGAGCCCAGTGGTGTGGTAGTCATTGGGAAAGCAGCCCAAGGCCCCCTTTCTCACATGCTCCTGATGTTTGCCGGTCTCGAAGCAAGATAGCAAGTGAACGCCATGTTTATGTGCTTAAAAGCTATGAAATTATCTAACAGACTTAAATAAAAATGTGATTTCAGAAACTGACAAATAAGCCCCTTATAATGACCTAAAAGTCTGGGCTTGAATTTACGTTTCCTGATTTACATTCTGTTTCAGAATGCCGCTGGAGGCCGGACGGTGGTGGCGCCGCCTTTAATCCTAGCACTCGGGAGGCAGAGGCAGGCGGATCTCTGTGAGTTCAAGACCAGCCTGGTCTACAAGAGCTAGTTCCAGGACAGGCTCCAAA
>NW_004949195.1:118782-124113 GCF_000317375.1 Microtus ochrogaster
CAAAAAAGAATGCCGCTGGAGTAGACCTGGATGCTGACCAAGTCAGCAGCCCAAGAACAGTGTTTCCTGTGGGCATTTTATCTTGTCAACTAGCCTGGACTTAGTGTCACCCAGGAAGCTGGTGAGGCACACCTCTGAGTGTGTCTATGCGGGCTTACCCAGAGAGACTCAGAACTGAGGATGGGATTGACTATTTGAGCACAGAACCCTAGTGCCCTGGTGAACCAAAGATTACGCTAGTGCCATAGAATTCCTTTGCCCAGGGGGAGGGCTGCCACCAAATGTCACAGAAAAGCAAATTCCAAAGCAGGATCCCTTCTGGCTGAGGTTTAACTTGCTCGTTTTCACTTTTTGGCATTGCCTGGGTGACTTCAGCATCCACACATTATGTACCCTGGTTCCAGTGTCTCTCAGCATCCTTAACTTCATCAGATTTTTGCCTCACCTAGCCCCCAGCGGGTCTGGAGTCCTTCAACTTGGGAAAATAACCACCTCCAAGGCCTCAGATGTGGGGCTTCTCGCTGTTAATGACCCTTTTGCTCCCCTACCTCTCACTGACCCGACACTGCTCCTGACGACGTTTCTTTACATTGTATTTGTTTTCTTAGCTTGTTTTGAGTATGAAAATCAAAACAGGATGCTTGACTAGCCTCACTATGCACACAATCCTCTCCTTTGTACTACGCGAGGGAATGGGGACCTCCCCGGGGGCACTACCTAAGGACTGAAGGAACGGTGCCCGCAGTGAGTCTGCATACACTTGTTCTGTTCTTCCACACACTGTCCTGGGCTGTCAGTATCACCCACATATTGGTCATCTTGGAGTGAACGGACAATGAACGGTTTTCTGGAGAAATTTTGCCAACCTAACAGCTAGCTTTGAGGCTCTCACTTAAAAGTATGCACGTTAAGTGGCTTTGACATGGATAAAATTGTTGTAATAGTAGTGGCGGGGCTGCGTCCCCAGCACCCTGGCCGCCTCCGGCTAGCTTTACCCGAAATAATTACACGGACACTGTATTCTTTTAATCACTGCTTGGCCCATTCTCTTCTAGGCTAACTCTCACACCTGGACTAGCCCATTTCTAATCATCTGTGTGTAGCACCCCAAGGTGCGCTTACCGGGAAGATTCTAGCCTACGTCCATCCTGGGTTGGAGCTTCATCGCGTGTGCCTCAGAGAGCAGAGCTCTCGCCTCTGCCCGCAAGAGTGGAGCATCATGTCTCTCTGAGGCATCTGCCCCCAAGAGGAGAGCTGTCGAGTCTCTGAGCTCACTTCCTCTTCCTCCCAGCATTCTGCTCCTCCCACCTACGTTCTAACCTATCAGGGCAAGCAGCTTCTTTATTTAATCAACCAATGACCTTCCTCCATCATAAAATGTTACTTTTTTTTCTCCAGATGCTCCGCCCTCCCCTCCCTCTTTGCTCAGATGTGCCTCCCCAGGCAGTGGCATGTTCCCTGCAGTGCACTATGGCAGCTAGTACCCGGCTATGGCAGCTAGTACCCGGCTATGGCAGCTAGTACCCGGCTATGGCAGCTAGTACCCGGCTATGGCTAGCTACATTTCAATTAATTAAAATTAAATTAGCTCCTCCAAGATACTAGTTTCATTTCAGGTGTTCACTAGCCTCCATATTATGCCCGCCATATTGGGCAGCAGAGCAGTCTCTATGGATGCCCTAGAAAGAACACAGGTATAGGGACAGAAAGAACCTCATCTTTTCTGTCCCCGCTTCATGTTTTCTTAGACTCTCAACAATGGACACTCTTTCAACGTTTCAATCAAGCTATGTAATAGAAATGCAAATACTTGTGAAGTGTTTGGCATAACGCCCAATGCATTTTTAACTGCTTAATAAATTATAAATGAATAAAGATCAGAAATTCAAACTCTTTCAGGAACCCCCTAAACAACATAGGTTATTGCCATTGCTCCTGGTTTCCCCTGGAAATAAATGATTAGACCCTATTGCTGAAGGTACAGCATGCTGTTTATGGGACATAGAAAAATCAAGCTGGGACTGACCTGAACACTTCGTCCCTACTGGCTAGCCTTCATGGTGCCAGACGGTGCTACACAGGGAAACAGGAAAGAGAAAACAGCAGTCATCTTCCCCCCTGGTGACCTCTGCGCTGTACAGCACCAACCTGCCAGACAAGATGTGCTCACTGGAGGAATAGTGGCATGACCGTTATGTTAGGGGTCGCTCACCAACCACCTTTGATTGAATTGGAGGTCTGCTCCACGGGAAAGAAGTCTTGCCTGGTATTGTAAGTCTAGTCAAAAGCCCTAGAGGGGAACCTACTGCTGTTGTCTTTCTAAATAGACCTGTTGTCAAACTGCCTTCCAGATGTTGGTGTGTGTACACATGGATTAGTGGCTGCTCCCAGCCTTGGCCAGAGAAGCTCCTCTCCAGTGAGCAGCAGGTAAGCGAAGCAAAGACTCATAACTAGTCAAAGAGCTAAGAAAAAGTGACGGCTGAGCGCTCATCCCTAACTGGGACGTTGACAACAAAGGGACAGAATATGTGACAGAAGTTGTGTGACGTGCTGTGTTCTGGCCATAACACGGCCGTGAGGGGCATCTGCACAAGCAAGCCGGCATCAAAGGGAAGCAGACAGAGAGAGAAGAAAGAAGCGAGGGAGAGAGAGAATACATGAAGTAGGGTGAGGGACATGTTGTGGGGTGTCTACAGGAACTATGAGGGAAGAGTTGGAGGTTGCTGTGATAAAGATTCATTGTTTATGTTTCACATTGTTAAAGAACAAGTAAAAAGTAGTCTATTTAAAACTTTTGAGATCTGGCGGTGGTGGCACACGCCTTTAATTCCAGCACTCAGGGGGTAGAGGGAGGTAGATCTCTGTGAGTTCAAGGCCAGCTGGGTCTACAGAGCTAGTTCCAGGGCAAGTTCCAAAGCTACACAGAGAAACCCTGTCTTGGAAAAACTATAAAAACAAGCAAAAACAAAACAACAAACCAGTAAAACTTTTGCAATTCAACTTAGACCTAAACTTTACCTTTAGATCCTCAGTGCTCAGCAAACTCTGCTGGACACCCCCCCCCCATCAAACCACATTTAAAATACCATACAAACTAGACATGGTTGTTCGTGCCTGCGATCACAGCACTCTGATGGGGAGGCAGAAGGATCATGAGCTTGGAGCCAGGCTACCCTACAGTGCAAGACTGCTTTTAAAACAATTAATGAGTTGACTAATAAAATGATAATAGAGAATATCTGCATGTTTTTTGTTTCTTCTATCAAATAAAAAAAATTGTCTCAGAGAAACCAGATCTCAAGCTTAAGCCCATTAATTGACCCAGAAGATTCTTGATTCCCAAATCATTCCTGACATTTAATTCTGGAACATGTTTAGCAAATGTCTGTACTCGCACAAGAGGAAATCTGTCAGCTGTCTGGGTTTGAATTTCAGAGCACGGAGGCAAAACTCATGCCACCACCCCCCAGTTTCTCTTGGAAGTGAAACCCAAATAAGTTATACCCCACCTTATCCATTCCTTTGGATCAGTATCAAAAACTGAGAGGGAGGAGCGCGAGCATTGTAGCCCGACTGCTCACAGAGCAGCCCGGGCAGAAGGGCACGCTCTGGTTAGGAATGTCGGCAGCCAGCGCCAAAAGAAGTACAGATCCTCTCAGCCACTCTTGGGATAGCCCCAACCTCCAACACACAAACAGGGAAAGTGCTGACTGACCTATGGCTCCTTGCATGAAGCTCATAGAACCACTATCATCACACTTAGGCAGTCTGCCATCCCCCAAGTGAAGGCTCTGCTTCTGTTTCTATGTCGTTGTGTTCCAGATGGCTACAGGAGGATTTCCTCCCCAAACCCAGGACACAAAATCCTTGTGGTAGAAAGACCAAAAGAACAGCAGCAGATGGACACATACCAACCAGGTGAGTTTTTATTGCCAACTTGCCACCACCTAGACTCACCTGAGAAGAAGATACCTCAATCAAAGAGATGTCTCCCTCGTGCTGGGATTAAAGTTGTGTGCCACCATGCTGAGCTTCAGGGATTTTCGTACAGCAACAAAGACCGGACCAAGACATGCACACATAAAGAGGGTGTCTTAGTAAGTTGCTGTTATGAAACACCATGAGCACAGCAAGTTAGGGAGGAAAGGGTTTATTCGACTGGGCTTCCACATTGTAGTCTGTCACTGAAGGAAGTCAGGACAGGAACTCAAACAGGGTAGGAACTCGGAGGCAGGAGCTGATGCAGAAGCCACAGAGGGGTGCTGCTTACTGGCTTGCTTCTGGCTTGCTATAAGAAACCCAGGACCACCAGCCCAAGGATGGCACCACCCACAATGGGCTGTACACTTTGCCATCAATCACTAATAAAGAAAAGGCCTTACAGCCAGATTTTATGGAGGCGTTTTCTCAATTAAAGTTCCCTTCTTTCAGATAATTCTAGGTTGTGTCAAATTGATATAAAACTAGCCAGCACAGATAGAAACAAAGGCAGACAGAAAACTTACTATGTAGGTACCCATCATATTTACATGCAAATGTACCATTTAACACAGCTTCCTTCTTCTGATCACGGCTGATAGTTGGCACCAGTCTGGGATCTGGACCCAGGCCTTTCCTAGCCAGAGTTCAGGCATCCACGCTTCAGTGGTCAGATTTCTGTGGAGCCTATTATAACTCTAGACTTACCTTCCATTCTAGTAGCGGAGACCTGCCCTCATTCCCTATCCCTCCAGATACCGCCCACTCTCCTGCTAAGGCGGCTGTCAGTATCTGTTCATCTCCATTTCGTTAAGCCTGGATCGCAATCTTCCCTTGGCAGCCAGCCCCTGGGTCTGGCTCATTGTGTTCAGCCCCACCATGAGCATTCCGCTTCTTTTCCAGCTGTGGATCGGAAGCTAAGGCCGTGGTGATGGGACAGGGCCATAGCTACTCCCTGTCTATTTACCTCAAAGTGTCATCATTCTTGGGTACCCTCTTCCCATCAGGCACCAGGCTTGGTTAATGTCAGACCTTGCAGTCCCCCAAACAATTCATGAGCCCCCCCCCCCAAATTTATTAAGCTTACCTTCCTTATCACTGTGGCCAAAATGCCTGACTCTGATGACGGAGTTGGAAGAATTGTTTGGCTCAGAGTGTCCGAGGACTCAGTCCATGATCACTTGACTGCATGTTCTTGGGTATAGCATCATGGCATTGGTGTACAGTAGCAATGGTTCTCACTTAGAGACAGAAAAAAGAAGAAGAAAGGAAGAAAGAAAGAAAGAAAGAAAGAAAGAAAGGAAGGAAGGAAGGAAGGAAGGAAGGAAGGAAGGAAGAAAGAAAGAAAGAAAG
>NW_004949195.1:124213-126873 GCF_000317375.1 Microtus ochrogaster
AAAGCTACAAGAAGGTGACAGGACAAGATACACCCCCAGGGACACGCTTCCTCTGACCCCTAGAATCTCTTCCTTTTTACTACCTCTCATTAATACCATCATACTCTAAACTCATCAATGGATAAATTTAGTCATTATGTCAGAACTAATTGGCTCTGGAAACACACACACAAACATACACACAAACACACACACACTCTCTCACACACTTATATACACAATCACACACTCGCGCTTCTATACATTCACAAAGACACTGACACACTCATACTCATTCACTCTCATACACTTGTATACACATTCACACATTCACACACTCACACACACACACACACACACACATATATATATACATACTCACACACATATACACAGTCATACTCATGCATTCGCATACTCATACACACTCAAAAACTTTGGAGGAAAGGGTTTATCTCTGCTAACAGCTCTCAGGATCTAGTCTACCATCAAAGGAAGTCAGGGCAGAAACTCAAGGCAGGAATCAGTGGGCAAGGTCTACTAACATCAGTCTTAAAACAGTGCCTCAGACTTGCCTATGGGCCAATTGATGGAGGTGATTCCACAGTCAAGACTCCTTCTTCTCAGATGACTGTAGCTTCAGTCAAGTTAAACAAAAAAAAAATCAGTGCACCATCTCCAGCCAGTTGGTTCTTATCCTTAGAGTTAACCCTCATAGCCACAAGAAGATTGCCACAGCTGTAAGAATCATGTCCATATATGCATACATATATCTACAGGTAGGAAGAGGAAGATGTCTCCTTATGCCCCCTCCTGACATCAGAAAGAAAAACTTTCCCCAGACACACTGTAAAAGTTGTACATATAAATTCATCAACTGGGGTTGACTTGCGTGCTCATACCATAATAATAATAATAAAGGCATGTTGCAGTTTTAGACTGGCCACAAGGATGAAAGTTGAAGAAATAATAGTCGCTGGAAAGCTAATAATATTAGATGCACTTGCATGATGTTACCAAAATATCTAATCACAGTTTCAGTGGGTTTAGTTGATCTTGGCAGAGAAGCCATGGTGCGGCAGCCCAGTTCATAGCAGAGGGAGCCTGTGGCCAAAGCTCTTCACATATCTGTACAACAGGAAGCAGAGAGCAGGACAATATCCAGGGGTCTAAGCATAACCTTACTTCCCTGTTGTAGAATATTAGTTGAAGATTGTCACATTCATTTATACTGTGGAACATTTGTTTAATGATGCAAAGATGTGTTGCACATTCTTGGATGTGGCATTTGTTTAACTCTGTGAAACTGTGTTACTTTGCCTGTCTAAAACACCTGATTGGTCTAATAAAGAGCTAAATGGCCAATAGCAGGGAAGGAGAAAGGATAGGTGGGGCCTGCAGGCACAGAGAATAAGTAGGAGGAGAAATCTGGGGAGGAGAGACTGAGGACCTAGGGAAGGAGAGGAGGATGTCAGGGACCGGCCACCCAGCAACACAACAAGCCACGTAGTGAGAAGTAAAGAAAGGTATACAGAAAGGTAAAAGTCCAGAGGCAAAAGATTGATGTGGCAATTTAAGTTAAGAAAAGCTAGTTAGAAACAAGCCAAGCTAAGGCCAGGCATTCATAAGAAAGACTGAGACTCCATGTGATTATTTGGGAGCTGAATGGTATATCCCCCAAAGACCAAAGAGTAAAAACATAGTCAACTACAGCACCTTGTAACAAATACCTGCCAACTAGGGACCACATCCTAGGATTTTCATAACTTCCCCAAGATAGTACCTCCATCCATTCAAAACACAGATATGAGCTGTCAGTTCAAAACACAAATATGCACATGGAGCAGCGGCACACCTCTATACTCTGCAAGGGAAAAAGCCCATATGTCACTCAGGAATGCTCTTTATTCTTCGGGAAGGCTTCATAGAGGCCATCCCTTCCTGCACTGCCTGTGGGATCAAAGCAGAGGATGTCAACGCTCCTTCCCAGGAGAAGTCCCAGAAGTGCCCTTTCCACACACATACAGCCTGTGTGCTGCGGAGTTTGAACTGTCAACTTGGCACAACCTAGAGTCACCTGGGTAGAGAGTCTTAAAGAGGAATTATCTAGATCAGGTTAGCCCATGGGCATGTCTGAGGAGAAATTGTCTTGATTGATAATTGATGTTGGAGGTTCAACCCACTGTGGGTAGTACCATTCCCTAGACAGAGGTCCTGGACCATATAAAAAGGATAGAGATAGCTGAAGGCAAACAAGAAAAGATGCTTTTATTCTAGCTTTGTTGTTGACTATGGATGTGCTGTGCCTGGGGGTTTAAGTTCCTGCCTTAATGCCTCCAAAATGATGGAGGCATAATTGTGAGCCACATACGCCCTTTGGGGTGGTTTGGGTGAGGTTGGCCCCCATAGGCTCCCATATCTGCATGTTTGGTCTACAATTGATAAGATGTCTGGAAAGGATTATGAGCTGTGGCTTTGTTGGAGGAGCTACATCACTAGGAGTGCCCTTGTTCAAAGGCCTACACAGGCCTGCTCTCTCTCTCTCTCTCTCTCTCTCTCTCTCTCTCTCTCTCTCTCTCTCTCTCTCTCTCTTTCCCTGCTGCCAGTGAATGAGGATGTAGCTCTTGGCTCCTTCTCAGCACCATGCCTGCCTGTGTGTCACCATGTTCCTCAGCATGATG
>NW_004949195.1:127423-129303 GCF_000317375.1 Microtus ochrogaster
TTTTTTTTTTATCATAGCTACAGAGAAGAACTAGAACAATCCATCAGGCTGAGAATTATCCCCGAACAGACACAAGGCCCATGTGTAGAGGTACTTGAAATGACTTCCTCAGTGTTCAGATACTGAGGAGGCCTGGCTATGGTGGTGCATGATTTTAATCCCGGCACTGGGAAAGAAAAGGCAAGTGCCTCTCTGTGAGTTGAGGCCAGCCTGATCTACATAGAGAGTTCCAGGCCAGCCAGGGCTATGTAGGTCCTGTCTTTAACAACAAACAAACAAACAAACAAACTCTTAGCAGCTAGAAAGTGCTTGATGCCCAAGAATGAGGACCCAGAGTCGATCCCCCAAAGTCCACATTAAGAATGATGACAACAACAACAAAAAGCCTGGTGTAGTGATGCAGCTGTAATCCCAGAGCAGGGGACCATGCAGCTTGACGGCCAGCTGGTCTAGTCGAATCAACAAGCTCCAAGTTCAATAAGGGGATCTGTCTCAAAAAATAAAGTGGAGAGTGATTTAGGAAGACCCCATATGTCAACATCTGGCCTCCGCATGTTCATGCACACATCTGCAAACACACACAGTACTGAATGATTTGGGAAGACCCTGTATGTCAACATCTGGATCCTACATGTTCATGCACACATCTGCAAACACACACACACACACGCAATACTAAGTTGTAGATAAGTACATGTACACAGGCTGCCTAGCTCAAACGACCCTGCTGTCAAAGAAAACTGAACAACCCTGTCCATGGCCCAAAGAGAAGAGAATGGGCAGAAACCCCACCAGAAAGGGGATACTTTCCTGACCTTGCGGAAACTAAAACTCATCCTCGGGTCTAAGGAGGAATGCAGTTTCTGTCCTTGGCTGTCTTGGAAAGCTAAAATAGATCAGCACTTTTAGCATTCAGCTGGGGACGCATGCCCATGTCTGAATGAATACTCACAAAATGCCAAGTGCCGGTTACACAGCCATGTAGAACCCAGACCATGTTACTCTGCAGAAGACACCTGGGAACCGCAGAAGGGGGTCCCAGGCCATGGAGCTGAATAAATTACCTTTGCTTCAGTGTGTTCAGTGCTATTATGGGCATGTGACCAGAGGATGTGGGCATGCTAGTGGGCAGAGGGACAGAGGCTAGATATCAGGAAAGCCCCGCATTAGGTCATCTTAGGTTCATGGACAGTGCAGTCACTCGGGGTCAAAACAAGAACCTGAGTCATGAAGAAAGAGCTAGGAGGAATTCAGAAGTTCCATCAAACAAGGCAGGCTAAGGGAAAAAGGAAGGGCTTTGGAAGGCCTCTCAAGGTGGTTTGCAGGGGGGGAAATAGACAGGTTTAAATGTCAGTTTCAGTATTTTTTTAATTTTGAGCCTGTTGTAATATGAGCAGCAAGGCTGCATTCCTGGCACCCGGCCGCCCACATGGCTAGCTTTATACCTGAAATAATTACACGGGAACTGTATTCTTTTAAACACTGCCTGGCCAATTAGTTCCAGCCTCTTATTGGCTAGCTCTTACATATTAATCTAACTCATTTCTAATAATCTGTGTAGCCCACGAGGTGGCTTACCAGGGAAGATCTTAACCTGTGGCTGTGTCGGGTGGGAGAATCATGGTGACTCCTGAATCTGCTTCTTTCTCCCAGCATTCTTTTCTGTCTACTCCACCTATCTAAATTCTACCCTATGAGAGGGCCAAGCAGTTTCTTTATTAGTTAACCAATGAAAGCAACAGATAAGATACAAGACCCACCTCCATCATTTCCCCCTTTTCTGTTTAAACAAAAAAGAAAGGCTTTAACTTTATCATAGTAAAATTACATATAACAAAACAGTTATCAAGTAAGAATTACAGTTACAATATTTATATCTA
>NW_004949195.1:130310-145549 GCF_000317375.1 Microtus ochrogaster
ATATGTATGTATATGTATATATGGCATCTTCTTTCTCAAACTTATTTTGTTGTTATTTTTTCTTCCTTGTTTGTTTTCTAGATAAGGTCTCTCTACATAGCCCTGGCTAGCCTGGAACTCACTACATAGGCCAGGCTGACTTTGAACTCATAGAGAGCCACCTGCCTCTGACTCCAGAGTACATGGTACCATCATGCCCAGCCATGGCCTTATTTTTTGAACCAGGGAATCTGACTGAACCTGAAGTTTAGCATTTGGGCTGCTTGATTAGCAAGTCTCAGGGGCTGTCCTGTCTCTGTTCCCCAAGGCTGGAGTCTCAATCATTGTGGCCATGGCACTTTTTTTGTGGTTATTGGGAATCCGAATTCAAGTTCTCTAGCTTTTACAGGGAGGCTCCTATCCACTGAACCAACTCTTTCCCATAACTTTATTATTTTTTATTTTATTTTTCATGTGTTTTTGGGGGTGGGGATTTGTGTGCCACAGTGCCAGTATCCATGTGGAGTCACAGGGCAGCTTTTGAGGGTCAGTTCTCTCCTTCTGTCTTGTGAATATGGGGATCAAACCGAGGCTCCATGGCACATGAGCAAGTGACTTTACCTACTGAGCCATCTTCCCAGTCCTTATTAATTTGTAGATAAAAGCTCACACAGCCCTGGCTGTTCTCAAGACCACCACATAGCAGAGGATGACCTTGAGCTGCTGGTCCTCCTGCCACTGCCCCTCAAGCACTGAGATTTCAGGTATACACCGCCCTTCCCAATGTAGCAACACTGCAGATGGAATCTAGGGATTGCTACAGGATAAGCAAACACTCTACCAACTGAGATCATTCTCAGCACCTTCTTTTTATTTCTAGGTCTCCCTCCACACATACATTTGTGCATATGTGTGTGGCACACGTATCCTTTGTGTGGTGTGTGGACAGATGTAGAAGGCAGAAGTTGACATCGAGTAATGTCCTTGATTTCTTTCCACCTTAATATTGATTACTAATTTTACTCTCACATTTTGTAATCATTTGATAAGAATTCTGTGTGTATACAGTGTGTTTGATCATATTCACCCCCAATTCCTTTTCCACCTTCCCTTAACCCACCTCCAAATCTATGTTTCCCTGCCAACTTCATGTCCTCTTTTTTTTTTTTTTTTTTTTTTTTGTAAGCCGTGTTCAGTTTGAAGAATTCATTGGCACTTGGGTGCGGGGCCATCCATGGGAGCATGGGCAACCTACTAATGGCCACAGTCCAAAAGAAAAATGACTCTCCCTCCCACAGTGGCAGCCGACCACCAACAGCTCCTCAGCTCAGAGAGGAGCCCCACGAGCTCCTCCCCCACCCGTGGTTGGATTTTGACTGCTTGATTATGCGCAGATAGCCACAGCTGGAGAGAGCTCAAGAGTGCCACAGCCATATCCCCTCCAGAAGAGAGCACTTCAGAGCACGCCTCCCCACTTGACAGCTCGTGTGTTCTTTCTGTCCCCTCTTCTTTGATGTCCCCGAGCCTCTGGAGGAAGGAAGGTTGACGTAAACATCCTATTTAGGGATGAGGACTCATCATCATTTATTCTTAGCACTTTGACCAATTGCAGGTCTCTGAATTAATTGCGCTACTACAAAAAAAGGCCTCTCTGACATACATCGAGAGCAGCACTAATTTATGTATATACATACAAACACTTAAAAGATAGCTTAGTGACAGGAACATTTAACAGAGCAACAACAGTAGGTTCCCCCACCCTTGGAACTATGCCCATTCAGCCATAGACTTTCTTCTAAGTTCAAGGCACACATTTCATCCTGTAGAGCAGGTCTCATAGTCAAGCAGAAAGTGGTTGGTTACTCCTATGATAGTAATGTCACTGTTGCCCCAACAGATCTCACCCAGTAGGTTAGTATTGTGGTATGTAGGGTCCAGCTCTGGTAAGATATTCATGGCTCTCCCACCCCCAGCAGACTGCATAACACCTTCTGGCGCCATGAAAGGTAGCCAGCCGATAAAATGTTTTCAGGGCAGTTCAGATTGGATTCTTTATGTCCAGGCACCAAAATGTGTCTCTAGCAATAGAGTCTTATTATCTGCTAATGTCTCTCAATGAACCTTGAACTCATTGACTCAGCGAGGCTGGCTACCCAATGACCTCCAGGGATTCTCCGTTCTCTTCCTCTCAAGTGCCAAAGATGCAAATGTGTATTGCCATGCCTTGCTTTTAAGTGTGTGCTGTGGCTCAAACTCAGGCTCACATACTAAAGCAGCGAGCATTGTGATGACTGGACTATCTCCCCAGCCCCAGGATGTAGGTTTTTAAGGTGTAGACTATAAAGATCCAAGAGGTTCAACAACTGTCTGGGGGTTCTCACCTCTTAACTGGCAAAGTCAGAACGCAGACCAAAGTAACTTTTGGGAAATTCTGTCTCAAGAAACACATGCTTTTCTGGGAAAGGCATTTAAAGATTATATCCAGGATCCAAAAGAAGTTTGCTGCTTGCCGAAAACAGCAACAACTGAAGTCGGGAATAGCTACAGAACTTACCCAGCATGCTGGAGCCCTGCATTAGACATTCAGCAAAGTAGTAAAAACAACCAAAAAAAAAAACACAATCAAATTTAAAAATCAATAAAAGCTAGTAGTAGAAAAGAAACAGCTTTCCTAAGAATTCAGACCCAGCTAAAGGAATATCTCCATAGTTTAGAACCTTCGCTGTGTTTGCAGAGGAGGTTCGATTCCCAGCACCCAGGCAGCTCATAGAAATGCCAGGTCTCAGACCTCTGCTCATAGTCACATGACAAAGATTTCTCCACGCAGGATCCTCTGGGAAACTGATGCACAGTGAGCTTGGGACTCGTGCTGCTCAATCCAACCCTTTCCCTGCCCTCTTCCCTCCCTCCACAGAGAAAGTTCCCCTGGTGCCTTGACAATCAGACATGCCGGAAAGACATGCCATGGATAGTAAAAGATTCACTTTAGATTAAAGCAATCTGTCTGTGTTTTAACAGGCTTTGACTTCATCTACTAATTTCTTTTCTCAAATTAGCTTTATTCATTTTTAATCATTTCCTTTACTTTTTGAAATTATAATTTAATTATATTATTTCTTTCTTCCTTTTCATCCCTCCAAACCTTTCCATAACCCTCTTTGCTTTCTTTTCAGTTCATGGCTTCTTTTTCACTAATTGTTATATACATATATGTATATGTACAGACGCACACATTCCTGAATGGAGAACTACAACCTGCTCACTCTGTATAATGTTACCTGTGTGTATGTTCGCAGGACTGCCCATCTGGTACTGGATAAACAGTTGGAGTGCTCTTCCCTGGAGAGGACTGTGTCTCCCATTCTCGGCATTCCTTAGTCGCCTGTCGTTCTTCGTGTAGGGTTGAAGCCCCATGGGCTTTCACCTTCCATGTTAGTCTGTCTATTGTTGTCATTGGTCAGCCCGTGTTTAAGCAGTCACACTGATAAGAATGAAAGGGTGTAGCTTCTGACATTATTATTATTATTATTTTTTACATGTAGGCAACCAAAGGCAGGCAAAGGCAACAAGCAACTCTTGTTCCCCAGACCTCAGGCATGCCAGATTTTCTTTCAAGTTGCTACATTCCTGAAAGGGGCACTGGTCAGCCCCTTGGAGAGGGAATCACCTTGGACTAGCTTCTGACATTACTAGGAGACAAATTCATAGCAGTCTCTCTTTATCTTCTGACCCTTTCAACCCTTCTGTCCCCTCTTCCACAATGTTCCCTGAGCCTTAGGAATAGGAGTGTTTCATAGACGTGTCGATTGATACTGGGCTCCACAACTCTGCATTTTGGTTGTTTGTGGCTTTCTACAATGGTCTCATTTTGTTGTGAAAAGAAGTTTTCTTGATGAGAGATGAGGATGATACTTATATGTAGGTATAAAGACAAATGTTTAGATTGCTGTTAGGTATAAATGCAGACTGTGCTTTGTGTCCGGTCACCCAGACCTGAATAATCACACACAGAAACTATATTAATTAAGACATTGCTTTGCCTATTAGCTCAGGATTCTTATTAACTAGCTCTTATATCTTAAATTAACCCATTTCTGTGTATCACCACAGGTTCTGGCGTCTGTCTCCTTTGGCAGCTACATGGTGTCTCCTTGACTCTGCCTACTCTATATATCTCTTCCAACCTGGCTATATTCTGCCCTGTCATAGGCCGAAGCAGCTTCTTTATTAACCAATGTTAATTAAACATAAAGCATAGAGGGGAACCCCACATCAGCGATTATGCTGGTTTAGTCAAGTGGTCATTGTAGGTTCTCCTCCAAGATCCATGACTTCACTAGCCCCAGGTGATTGGCTAGTTCCCAGTACTAGACATGGTTTCCCTCTCATTGAGCAGGTCTTAAGTCTATATAATTCGAGAGCTGTTGGTTACCCCCAAGGTATGCATGCCACTACCTCACTCTTGGGTTATTCTGCCAGTGATAGGACTCAAAGCCACCATAGCCTATTGGTTGCATGGCATTTTCTGGTATCATAAGAGCAGTGGCAGGCGGATCTCTGTGAGTTCGAGGCCAGCCTGGTCTACCAAGGGAGTTCCAGGACAGGCTCCAGAGCTACAGATGTGGAAACCCTGTCTCGAAAAACCAAAAAAAAAAAAAAGAGCTAGTCCTCAGGGAAGAGTCTTTTTTGTTTTTTTTAAATATTTGTTTATTTATTATGTATACAATATTCTGTCTGTGTGTATGCCTGCAGGCCAGAAGAGGGAATCAGACCTCATTACAGATGGTTGTGAGCCACCATGTGGTTGCTGGGAATTGAACTCAGGACCTTTGGAAGAGCAGGCAATGCTCTTAACCACTGAGCCATCTCTCCAGCCCAGGGAAGAGTCTTTAAGTCAGTTCCATCTCAAGGACCTCTGGATATCTGAAGGACATGGTGTCTTTAGCAACAGGGACTTACCTCCCACCTCTGGGTTCAATCAAGGGCAACAGCAATAGCTTGCAATTTGGGGGGAAATCTCTTTGAATAGCCCCAACTAACGCCACAAAAGAAGGCTTCTCACGCCTGGTGTTGGGGTTTTTGTTAGATGGTCTATGGTTCTTAGAGGAAGCATTGTCAGCCCAGATGACAAAAGTTCATTTAAACTATATATGTATATTTATACATTGAATTGCATGTACTACAGGCTTTTAAAAGATAGTTAATAGTAGTACACTTCCTTATGACATTTTCAGACAGTCTCTTCCTTCCTTCTGTATTTATCCCACCTTTGTGTCCCATATCCCTCAGCAGGTCACTGTACCCTGCTGGTCCCTCCCTGTGGCTCCCCAGTCCCACTGCCCCGGCCAGGGTCCCTTGTTACTCTCCGGGTTTTTCAGTGACTCCAGGACACGTGCTCACATCCGAAGATTTGGAACTGGAAGCCTCAGATGAGAAAGGGCATGCACTGCTGTCTTTCTGGGTCTGGGTTACCTCATTCAAGACAATCTTTTCTTGTTCCATCCATTTACCAGCAAAGTTCATAACATAATTTTCCTTTATAGCGCAATATAACCTGTTAACTTCCTTCGCATGAAGTCTAGGGAAGTTTGTGGCCAGACAAGAAAGCAGTTGCTATAACCAGCAGTATCACACTTCTCCCAGGGCTCAGGTGTGAGGCCAGCACCCGAGGAACAACTGCTGTTTGCCTATTTCACTACCGTTTCAAGGAAACTACCGGAAACAGTGGGCATGACCTGGGAGTAGTCTCATCTTATTCCAACACAGCATTGCTGGCCCACTGAGATCTTTCCAAACGACACAACCCAACGGCCTCTCTTTCTGAGGCAGGGAAGCAGCAGTGCAGCATGGGAAATGGACTGGGGACACTGCGGAATGATGGGCAGCCTTTTCCTGCAGAGGAAAATCAGCTTGTCCGAAGGAAGGGAGGGAAGGAAGGGAGGGAAGAGTTTCAGTACCAAACCATCAGCATTCACATTCGCATAGGTGAAGTAAAGGATGCTGGAGACAAAACCAGGAAAGAGCTAGGGCACCGCAGGAGTCAAAGACAAACAGAGACAGGCTTCGAACCAGCCACAAAGGAGGAAGCTGTTTTCCCCAGCCTCCTTCTGACTTTTGCCTGTGCAATGCTTGCAGTGAAAGCAAGAGGAACCCGAGTTAGGGGACAATCCCAAGTTAGGGGACAGTCCCGACAGGAGAGCATGTGTGCGGTGCTGACTCCTGGCTGAACTGCACTTGACTCTGGATGACAGTGGAGTAGTGTGCTCACACCTTCAGCTAATGAGGCAGGGGCCTATAGCAGTTTCCTCCCTGCGGAGCGTTGCAAAGCAAGAGGTATAAGCTGTGAGTTTAGCGGAGTTCACCTGCGGGGGGGGGGGGGAATTTCTCAGAGATGAACACAGGCCGTGAGATGATCACAATAGAAACTTCACCAATTACACTGTTTGTTCAAGGTGAGTAAAGAGTTTCGAGTCCGCAGCATTAGCGAACTGTTTGTAAATTTCTAAAGTCTCCCAGAGACGTATTATGCTTTAACATCAACGTTCACTACAGCTGAGTTGAGGAGTCCTGCTCCAATTCTTTCAGCGTGGAACGCTTGGAAATTGCAGGAAGAAAGTGATTTAATTTAATCTGCATGTCACAAGGGCCTGCAAGCTAGAAGAGGACCTGGCTCAGAGCCCCTGAAAACCCTGAAGATGGACTGGGGACACGCATGTAGTGACATTTTCTTAGAGTGGTAGTTTCGAACCTCTACCTTTTTGCTTGAGTGGTCCTAAGACATGTTTATACACCAACTTAGCTGAACTGTGCAAACGCACGGTCAACTATTACTCTTGATGTCTCTGTGAAGGTGTCTGGAAGGGACTAACATTTAAATTGGTGGACTAGAATTAAGCACATGTCTGGTCCTCCCTAATAACAGTGCCCAAGGCTTGGGAGGAACTCAGACCCATCTTCACTGGAGTGGAGGGAGTTTCCCAGCCTGGAAGGCCTCTGGATTTGAACAACACAGCATTGACTCTTCCTGAGTCTTCAGCCTGCTGGCATGCCCTGAAAACCAAGGACTTGCCAGTCTCCCTAACCATGTGAGCCAGTTCCTCCTCCAACCTGCCTTCCTCTGCAGACACCCTACCAGCTCTGCTTCTCTGGAAAAGCCCGGACTACTGCAAATGTCATTGTGAGTTTTTAGAAAGAATGTTTTCTGGATTCTTTAAGTGTGCTAAATTGTGGACCCCCTTCCCAAGGAAATTGTACACAGACAAAAAAAAATATTTTATGCACTCCCCCAAATTTGGAGCATACCCGAGGATCTGCTTCCTTGGATTAAAATCCTCTGGGCCTCTGGTTAGTAAAAAGGATAAGCCCACTTCCTCTCCAAATGGCCTCACCCTGAGAACAACTCCTCGTGGTGGGAGAGGAAGGCCTCTAACTTCACACAGTTGCAGAAGTTCCAGAAAGGCCTCCAGCCCAGAACAAAACTCCAGAAAGAAATGATTCAAGGAAGAAGGGCTTGGGTTTCCAGAGGTTGTAGTTCGTGGTTGCTTAGCCCTTTGGCCCTGTACAACTGGGATGAATTTCATGGCAGGGGCACAGGGTGGAACAGGCTGTTCACATTGTGGTGAGCAGAAAAGCAGTGGGGGGTGGGTAGACAATCTCCCCGAGGATCCTCATAGACTGCCCTGCTTCCTCCGCCTACATCTCATCCCCTAAAGCTCCATCAACCTCCCCAGATAGCACCACCTGTCCTCAACATATGAGCCTTTGTCGGGAACACTTCATATCAAAACCACAGCTCCCTGCTTCTCCGAGAGGCCAGGGATTCCTACTGTTGGGCTTGGGGCTTCTAGACAGAGTTGTGTTGCCTCCGATGGAATCTGGTGCTGTTCCGACACTTGGAGCAGCCCAGGCCGACTGGCAGCTGGTTAGCATCATAGCACCTGCTCCTTTCCTGCCCTCACAGATGAACTGTGGCAGCAGTGATGCCTGTCACCTCTGATCAGAGGTCCTTCTGCTGATGACAGTTTCTATTCTTTCTTCCTTTGCACCCAACGATAAACTTCAAGTGCTCATAGAGTTGCCAGCTGGAAGGAACTCAAAAGCACAAGGGACCGGAGGCCCGCTCTTCCCAAGCCCCGTACTAGACCAGAAGTTACCTTTTTATTTTGCTAAATTACTGAATTCTGCAAGTGGCTTGTCAGCATACTCTAATATAAGAAATGCTGCCATTAAAAAACAACGGTGCTAGAAACACTAGACAAGCATCAGTTTGAAAACCTAATGTTTGAAGGCCATCATTTCCCACTAATCTTAGCAGGGACTAATGCCGGGGTCTCACCTTGATGAGGACAGAGGGTCCAAACACAGAGATGGCACTAAAGACTGGACTCCTGTTGGGTGCCAAATCCAGGAGGTGCCATCCTACAGTCCTCTGAAGTGCAGAGCTTACCTGTCTGAGCAAGTAGCTGCTCCTGGGGCAGGGCGGTGGTAGGGAGAGGGGAAGGGGGAAGGGGAAGGGGAAGCGGGCAGGGAGAGCATCCATCAGGAAGAACTAGGAAAAGGAGGAGAAGAATGATACAGAAGCCCTGTATGTCTGTCTCATGGTTTCATCCAGTGCCTTGTCCTTATCTAACAGTTGCCTCTGCAATCCCCTACTGCAGGGAAGCTCTGTAAGTATGGAGGTAGTGACTCAAAACAGCTTCAGGAAGTCCCTGAAACTGACCAGATTCACTAGGCCCCTCCCTCCCAAAGTAAGCAATAAAGCTGCTGGGAGTTGCTCTCAGACAAGTCAAACTGCAAAGAAGACACCAGACCATAAAACTCAGCACAGACAGATTTAGGTGATATCCATACCTCGGTCTGTTGTGGGCTCCCTATCGTGGGTTCCCTGTCTGGGGTGAGTCCACTACATGTGTGTAGCGCCTCCCCAGGAAAAGTGTTGCCACACAACACTTGGTCATTGCTGAGAGACCTGGAGAGTCTGTGTACATGTCAACAAATCAGATTCCAAGGCAAATCCCAGCATTTCAGCCGTCTGACTGTGGAAAGAAATACTACCTTTCCAGACACAGGTCTTGTAGGGTCTACCTTCAGTTAGTAGCTCCCCAGAGAAAAGTGGGGCTGAAAGATGACCTACCTGTTAAACCATGAAGCTGGAAGGTAGGGACCATTAATGTGATTTATCATAGGAAAACTTTCTCTCTGATTCCGGCATGTGATTGGCTCCTTCCACGGACTGCTGTTTCTCTTTTCTAACTTTACATAATGTAACATTTCTAATACATACGAAATAGAAAATAGTGTTTCTGGCTGTCACTAACCTCAATAGTTACCAACCATGGAAACCCGGCTTCTCCTGTTCCTCCCAGCCCTTACTCCTTGTTCCCCTGTTCACTCAGTTGGATCATTTGGAGATGGACACCCTACGTTGTTTCATTTCTTTCACATATATTGTAAAATGTATCTAAAACAAGGACTCCATTAGAAATATAACTGCAACCTCATTACCATACCTAAACTGCAAACTCACTCCCATCAATGCACAAAATGTCCCCAGTTTTTTTGTATGCGTGCACGCATGCATGCATATGTGCATGCCTGTCTGTGGGGGCGTCAATGTCAAATGTCTCCCTTACTTGCTATATACCTTAGTGTGGTAGTTTAAATGTAATTGGCCCCCATATGCTCATAGGGAGTGACACTATTAGGAGGTGTGGCTTTGTTAGAGTGGGTGTGACCTTGTTGGAAGAAGTGTGTCACTTTATGAGAAAAGTGAGGGCGGGCTTTGAGTTCTCCTATGCTCAAGCTCCGCCCAGTGTCACAGTTGGCTTCCTGTTGCCTTCTCATAAGGACGTAGCCAGCACTATGTCTGTCTGCACGCCACCAAGCTCCCTGTCACAATATTGTACTAAACCTCCGAAACTGTAAGCAAGCCACCACAATGAAATGTTTTGCTTTGTAGGACTTGCCATGGTCATGCTGTCTCTTCACGGCCATAGAACCTTAACTAAGACATTTATTTTTGAGAAAGGGTCTTTCACTGAGCCTGGAGCTTGATGATTGGCATGAGTAGCTGACCCACACCCTCAGGCTGTCTCCTCCTTCCCATTGCTGGACTTACAACCCCACACGGCTGCACTCTACTTTTTCTGTGGGTGCTGGCGATAGAATCCAGGCATCTGTGTGTGTAAGCCATGCTTTTGACTGTGCCATCTCCCTTGTGCCGTACATTTTTTTTAGTTTGTTTATATTAATATCACACATGAGCCCCACACTGTGGGTGGCTAATCGCGTCCCCCGGGTCTCTCTTCAATCACATGCTTCTCTGCCTTCTTTTCTTTCCCTTTCCAATTTATTTGTTGGAGAAACTGGGTCATTTGTCCTGTTGAGCTTCCACATTCTAGATTCGGCTGACTGCATCCCTATGGTGTCATTCAACACATTTCCTTAAGCCCTGGATTGCCTGAAATGTCCAATAGGTCTAGTGCCTTGATGTGTCAGGTTTGATTTTCCTGGTAGTACTTCTCAGGTGGGAGTGGGCTGACCTTCAGGTGCAGCCCGTCAGAGACGCGTGCTATTTGTCTGTCTTGCCTTTGCAATGTTAAGGTTGGCCAGTGGGTTCAGGTCTTACCGGCCTGGCCCATCCAGCATAGAGCCATCATCAGCCTGGAGTGATTTTTGCCTGCTATTGACAGCTCTCCTATCCACTGAGATGGCAGTGGCAGAATCGTGGCCTCCTGGTCCCCCCTCCCATTCCTCCTTCATCTGCTAGCTGAACTGTTTCTAAAAGGAGACCTTTCCCTCAACAACAGTTTAGCTACCCCAAAATACCGCTCATATAGAAAAGACAAATGCTTGTTTCTTTCCCTTTTTAAGCTAGTTTTCAGAGAAATGAGTTGGTTCCCTAGCAACCTGTAAAGGTGAACTATGAGATGGTTTTCTTTCCCCCGATATAATTATAAACTCAGGGATTTTTAACATATTTGATTTATTTCAATCCATTGCAGATGCTCAAATTATTCCATCTTTGAACAGAGGGAGTCTCTTTCCATTGGCTCTTAACTTAGGGCTTTTGGATACAGTCCAGGGCTGTGAAGCATCCTTGCTTTCCAGTAGGACAAAAGTGTCCATCTCTTGCCGCAGCACCAGAATCACTGATTACCCGCGGGAGCCCTCTTTCCCTTGAGTGATGAATGACACTTTGAGCACAGGCTGGTGCTGAGGCGACTGTTGCTCCTGTGAGGGTTTGGCTTCTCTGGTCTCATCTGCTCCTCCTCTATTGCGCCATGGGTGCTGGCCCTGCTCGTTCTGCCGCTACAAGGAACAGAGAAAGCAAGGCTTGCATTGATTTCCTCTGTTGCTAGACACAGCTGACTCACTTCCTTATAGCCTTTGGGTCTTTGTCTGAATACCACGGGTCTAGCAAGGCATCCTAGCCAATGATGTCAACAGAACCCATGTCCTCTGATATCCTCTGTCCACTTCCCCTACCTAGTATTCTCTACGGAAATTATCTTTCATGGTGGTCTACCCACTGTTTTCAAACCGACTGGGTTTGGAGTCACTGCGGAACCACACCTCTGGGAATGTCTGAGAGAATGTCTTCCAGAAAATTCTATCTAGGCATAGAAAACCCACCTTGAATATAGATGGGCACCACTATGGGGTCCTGAAATGAATAAAAATGAGACTATGAGCCTAGCGATAGCATTCTGCTCGATTTCTCAGCTTAATCACACTGAGCACAGCATGACCTCAGGTTCCTCGGCCACGCCTGCCCTGCAATGATGGACAGATTCCCTTCTTCAGCCATGAGCCAGAGTAAACCCTCATCCCTCAAACGTACACAGAAGATTGCCCGGTACACGGAGTACACTCCGATCCTGTGCCGCTCACCTGTTGCCTACTGATGTTTCTTTGCATTTGCTTACCTCAGTGGAGCGCCATCCTAGGAGGGCGGAACAGTTGGTCAATTTTCTTCAGAGACACAGCATCAGTGCCGTCAACAGAGTACAGCATAGGATGTACGGAGAACAAGTAACCTGACCGTGATGACCTAAGGCACTGGTCTCTCAACGCCCTCGGCCAATAGCCATAGCCTACAACAATCCTGTAAGTCCAGAGAAAGAACTAAATGTAAATACTCACAGGTCAAGGAGGGAGGGTGCTGGGAGATGGCTCAGCTTGCCCGAGTATGAGCCACGCCAACCTGAGAATCTGAGTGCGGGTCTCCAGCAGTAATAAGAGGCCACCCAAGGCCACATTCATCTTTAACCCTGGAGCTGGAATGGGCTGGGAGGGTAGGAGGGTCTCTGAGGCTTGTGGGTCAGCCAGACTAGCTGAATTAGTGAGCTCCAAGTTCAGTGAGGAACCCTGCCTCAAAACCTAAGGTAGAGAGTACTTGCATACACAAGCGCCCCCCAAATATGTTAAAGAGGTGTGCCAGCTGAGGAAACTGAGGAAAAGACCAGCGGGAACATTTACCACAGCTGCCTCACCTCCTGTTGACTGGACCACACACAGACCCCTATTATTATCAAAACAAACTCCCCTCTTCCGCTTCAGTTTATTTTAAAGCAAACTGCAAACAGTATAACAAAGACCCAGAACAATGTTTTTCTGAGGTGATTTTGCTGGCCGTGGGTTGGGGCAGGCAACCATCCTGACTCGGGCTGGGGTAAACAGGGTCAATACCAGTCTCTCAGATCTGCAGGGACTACTCACACCATGACAAAGATTCCTATCCTTGGGAGTTAGAGGCATGCCCTTCAGTCTAGGGAGCCAGCTCTCCCATGTGTCCGACCTTGGGAGCTGAGGACTAGGTGCCACAGAACAGGCTGTATTAGAGTAAGACTGTTTAGGCTGGGGCTGTGCTCTTAGGGACCCCCAGCCCCTCATAGCAAGGCCTGCCTCTCCCCCACATTTTGTCCATCTTCCCCTCTGGTAGTGGGCACCCTTCCTTCCTTAAGCCTCACACCTCACATTCATGTTAGATCCTGTTGTCCCCAGCCCTTGCTCACCCCGGCCTCTCCACAACAGAACAAAGGCTCATCGCTTAAAGGAAAGGAAATGTAGAATGCCAAACAGTTAGCATCTGGATTTGGGCAAATTCAGGCAAACTGCTCTTTCAGTCTGTTCCCTTCTTGGGCATAAGGGCCACAAAACTATCAGGACCCAAACAAAGGGGTGGGAAGTGGGGAACCCTGACCCTTTGCCTAGCGTATGGACCCTTGATCCCTAGCAAATTCCAGACAGCATGCTCTTTTTCTAGAGCAGTTCCTTGAGCATCTGAGCATCAGATAATCCAACAGCTGCTACACTATACAGCATCTTTTATTATATTGGTTGTTTTTGGTTGGCTGGTTGGTTGAAATGGTGTCTCATGTAACCTGGGCTGGTTTCAAACTCTCTACACAGCCAAGGATGACAGAATTCCTGAGCCTCTTGCATCCATGTTGGGATTCCAGGTGTTCATTACCATACCCAGCTGACTATATGGCTTCCCACTGAGGGCTTTTACCTTTTGAATTGAGTTGAATTGAGCCCATCCAGTTAGTGCAAGGCAGTTGGATGTGTTTCGTGAAGTCACGGTTTGGAAGGGTCTCTGGCTATTAGAAAAAGTCTGAACAAAAGGGGCCCTTCTTGCAGATACAGTAGAAAGTAAAGTATTTGTTACGCTGCCACAAGAAAGAAACACAGAACCTTCCTGGATCTGTAACAGATGGTTATCAACATACAAGGAAGGTTGACGTTTCACTATGTGTCTTTCTGTTGTTGTTTTAACATCATCAATGTACAGGTGGCAGTTAGTTTTCATTGTCAACTTGACTGGTGTAAAACAGACCTCTTGAGTGTGTGTGAGAGAGAGGATGTCTCCAGACACGGTCAGGTCTTGAGTGTATGTGAGAGAGAGGCATCTCCAGAGACAGTCAGCTCTTGAATATGTGTGAGAGAGAGGGCATCTCCAGAGACGATCAGATCTTGAATTCATGTGTGTGAGGGCGTCTCCAGAGACAGTCAGGTCTTGAGTATGTGTGAGAGAGAGGGTGTCTCCAGAGATGATCAGCTCTTGAATTCATGTGTGTGAGAGAGGGAGTCTCCAGAGACGATCAGCTCTTGAATGTGTGTGAGAGAGGGTGTCTCCAGAGATGGTCAGCTCTTGAGTGAGTGTGTGTGAGGGAGAGGTGTCTCCAGAGATGGTCAGCTCTTGAATACTCTAACGTAATCAATGGGTTAATCCCTCGATGGATTCATAATCTCATGCTATTATTGAAATTGGTAGTAAAGAGGAAGTAGATCCCAGTTGAAGGAAATGGGACACTGGGGTCTTGTCCTTGGAAGTTCTGTCTCGCCCTCCTCGCATCCCTCTTTCTTTGCTTCCTGACCACCATTACAGGAACTGTCACTCAGTGTGATGTCATTCAGTGTGATGTCACTCAGTGTGATGTCATTCAGTGTGATGATCTGAAGTCACAACTCAACAGACAGCCCTTCCTTCGATTGTTTTGGTTACATAACAAAATGCTAACTCACATATATAAATTATCTATTTGAAACCAGAAAGGACACACTTAGTGAAAAAGCAATGCCAATGGGTTGGTTAACGTCACTATGTAGGGAGGAACTGTGGAGGGATTAAAGGTGAGCTCTTCCGGAGACACGTCTGGTTTCCAGGAGACATCAGCAGAGATGGTTGTGTCAAGGGACTGTGCCTTGTTTAAGCTGATAGTGAGAACATTGCACTTGAACATCAGCGCCATCAGAGGAGGTGCAAATGGGCTTGCTGAGGAAGCCTGAGGAAGTTGACTTTGGTTCTAGAAGAGAGTAAAGGCATCCCCTCTGGCCTCGAGTCAAACCCCTATACTGTATTGCCTTTGTCTGTACGCAAGCCGGGAACTAGGCTGGAGACTTAAAAACACTCACACATAAACAGAGACACGGGACACAGGTCACCCTTAATACAAGAAATGACAACTTTATTGTGCTCCAGGGAAGCTTATATAGGAATCCTTAACTGATAGCCACGCCCCAACTCTCAGATCTTTTAGCTTCAGGCCTCACCAGAACCCACTCCCCTGCCATCAGGGTCTCGTGCTCAGAGCAGCTGCAGGAACAGGTAAGCAAGTTGTTTTGCTCAGTTCACTGCAGCAGGCAAAGGGTCTGAGGCAGGCAAAGAAAGTCAAGGGGCCAAGGGTCTGCAGCCCCCAACACTACACAGTGCCAAAAGTAGATGGAGAGACCTGCAAAGACTTTGAGTCCAGTGG
>NW_004949195.1:145954-167459 GCF_000317375.1 Microtus ochrogaster
AGATTGATATATGACACTCCCACATCAGGTGGGTTCTCACACCTTGCCTCTGGTGTATACCTCCTGAGTCAGGGAGAAGAGAGGAGTACAGATTTTTTGCAGAATATTATTTTAAGTTGTGTTACTTTTTTTTTAATGTTGTGGAACATTTGTTTTAATGATGTAAAGATGTGTTGCATTTGTTTATGTTGTATTTGTTTAACTCTGTGAAGCTGTGATTCCTTGCCTGCCCAAAACACCTGGTGGTCCTAATAAAGCGCTGAATGGCCAATAGCGAGGCAGGAGGAAGGATAGGCGGGGCTGGCAGACATAGAGAATAAATAGAAGGAGAAATGTGGAAGAGAGAGAGGAGCAAGATAGAACAAGGAGAGGAGGACATCAGGGGCTAGTCACCCAACCACCCAGCCACCCAGCCACCCAGCCAGCCAACGAGTGAGAGTATAAGTAAGATATACAGAAGAAAGAAAAGGAAAAAGCCCAGAGGCGAAAGGTAGACAGGATAATTTAATATAAGAAAAGATGGCTAGCAACAAGCTAAGCTAAGGCTAGGCATTTATAAGTAAGAATTAAGCCTCCATGTGTGATTTATTTGGGAGCTGTCTGGCAAGCCCTGCCACCAAGAGCAAAAAAACAAAGTGTAGTACAATGAATAAAAACCCAGAGACAGATATTAGGTTCAACCTGAAGGCCAGAAAAGCAAAACAGCCTGTCACTGGCTCAGAGGTAAGAGCTGAATGTGGTTCCTGGTCACACACCTCTGACCTGGTTGCAAGATTTGGGTTTGGCTTTTATGACCTGACCTGAGAGTGGGTAGAGCCACCCTATAGAGCCATGAGGAGAATCCAGGTGTAGCTTAACAGTCTAAAGTTTGCTCATAAAGTCGAAAAAGACTAGAAATATGCAGCAAAAGAGGTCCAGTGGGGAAAAAAAACATGTAAGCAGGTTCCAGTGTGTTTTACAATGTGTGTAGGCTTAAGAAAGAAAGAATGTGGGTGTAGACAGTCATAGAAAAAAATAGCTTGAAAATAATAAAGTCTTTAAAGAGAAAAGTAAAATAATGAAAAAGCATAAGTCATGCTGAGATGGGAAATATACAGGGAGTCAGAGTCCTATATAATATTGTGTTGATTTTGAATTTTTTGATTGCTTTCAATAATATTGCTTTCAATATTTGTTTCCACAGGAAAAAAAGAGGACATGAATTCACTCCAGGTTGATATGGATCTGGTTTGGTCAAGGGAGACCACCTGTGTATCATGAGGGCCTGCTCATTGGAGTTTCTGTCCCACCCGGTACCCCACAGCCGGCAAGGGTCCCAAAGAAAATCACACAGAGGTCTCCAGAAGATTATATAAACTGATTGGCCCATTAGCTCAGGCTTCATATTAGTTCTTATAACGTCTACCAACCCATTTTCCTATCTATGTTGACAGTGGCCTTGGTGGTGTGTTAGGTGGTGCCTGTTGGGTTTCTACCCCTTTCCACACTCTTGGAAAGAATAAGTCACTACACCATCTACACTTCCCACATCTACAGATGTACGAGTTATTCCCCATCTGCAGGGCAAAATCTACATAATTGTCTGGAGTTCTACAGAAAAGTTTTGTCTCTTCTTCCCTGTTTTACCCAATCATGTGCTCTTTTTACCTCATCAAATATCATAAAGACAGTGTTCAGCTCTCTACCGGACAGTCAGTGTCTTTGGTGACCCTCCATGGCCAGAGCTAGCCCTGTGGTTATGGGACAGAGGTCTTAGGCACAACAAGGTGACAGCCAGGCACACTTCAGTGAAGGAAATCCATTATAAAAAGGGCATTTTTCTTTTTTTGGGGGGGGGAGGTTGAGACAGGGTTTCTCTGTAGCTTTGGAGCCCGTCCTGGAACTAGCTCTTATAGACCAGGCTGGCCTCGAACTCACAAAGATCTGCTTGCCTCTGCCTCCCAAGTGCTGGGATTAAAGGCTGGAGCCACCACAGCCCAGCCAAAAGGGTATTTTTCAAAGTAAATTTCTAGACCGGAAACTAATAAGGAAAGCAATCAGGTGGTGTTCCCCTGCCCGAGACTGGTCCCATACACAGTTAAGATGGGTCCTCCCATAGAGTCCAGATAACCCCTCACAGGCTTTTCCCAGGGCCTTTCTTCTAAGTGTTTCTGTCAAGTTGACAATTAACTACCACAGGACCCTTACCAGTTGTCCAGTGTTCCTGAACGTATACTGCTTGTACCTGGGTGGAGAGCTCAAAGCCACAGCTAGCTGTTTCTATGTACGCACTGGTAGAGCCATCAAGCTTAAGACTCCTTCCTTAAGAAGTCAGGCAATGGTGGTGCATGCCTCTCATCCCAGCTTTCAAGAGGCAGAAGCAGGCAAATATCTGAGTACACAGAGAAGCCCTGTCTTGAAACCTCATCCCTGAAAAAATTTTCTAAAATATATGAGGGTGATTCAAATGAGGTCTTCTTCATTGGTATCAGATCAATTATTTAATCCTGAGAATGTTAATATTTATAATATATTTTGATTATTATTATGTGCATTCATTTGTTCGTGATGTATTAAAATAATGATATATAGTGTTCATAAGTCTCCATTTCTTGTGCTCAGTCATTTAAATTTTTCTCATTCTATTTTGGTTACTGATCTTAGCAATTTTGGGTCAGGTTACTCTCAGGCTTTCTGAGTCTTAGAAGCCAAAGCTGCCAAGTTCAAGTTGTTCTAAATAGCAACATTGAGAATTTATGGAACTCATTATGTAGTCCAGGTTGGACTCAAAATTCTGGATAGTCTTCTTGTCTCACCTCCCAAGTGTTGGCATTTGAGACATGTACCATCATGTCAGCTTCTTGTATTTTATTTGTTTTTTGAAACAGGATCTCACTACGTATCCTTGACTGGCCTGGAATTCACTATGTAGACCAGGCTGGGCTTGAACTCATAGTGTTCTGTCTATCTCTATATCCCTAGTACTGGAATTCAAAGCATGTGCCACAACACCCTGCCTTTTTAACACCTAACATTGGCATGTACATTCATCAGAGTAAATATGTTGATATTTTTATATTATTTATATATAATATATTATAATGTTTATATATTATTTATATATCTCACTGAGCTTCGTATTGTAGAGGCTTTTCTTCTCTATGAGAGTTTTCCTGACTGTTTTTTTATTTAATGACATTGATATTTTTAAAGTGTTTATTTTATGTTTCTTTTTTAAAATATTTTAAATGTGTATGTGTATATGCAAATAAGTGTGTGAGTGTGGCATATGTGTGTGTGGAAAATGTGCAAAATGTATGCACAAGTATGTGTGCCTATGGAGACCAGAGGGGACACTGAGTACTCTGCTCTAGGACTCTCTGCCTTATTCTTTCGAGACAGGATTGCATACTGAACCAGGAACCTCGCTGGGAGCCATCAGTCCCACCAACAGTGCTGGTGTAACAGGTGTGTGCACCCATGCCTGGCTTTCTACACTGGCTCTGGGACCTGAACTCAGGTCCTGATGTTTGCACAGCACTCTGAGAGGAGCTGGTCAGGAGTTTTGTAGAATGTCCCTCATGGTTTTCTTCTGGTTTGACAGTGTGTCAGCTTTAGGAGGAAAAGCACAGAGGCATAGTGAATGTGGTTGTATACATCCAGGATCCAATCTACCACGTGAGTCAGTTGTGTGGATGGTGACTTGTTGTGTGATCGAGGGAGTGTCTGTCAGGAGCCATTCCCCCTTCCCACACGATTGTCTTTGGAAGAAGTTATACACAGCCCACAGATAAGGGCTCAGCCCCCTGAGGGGCAGAGTGTCTACCTCAATTACTCGTAATTGTTCCATGTGGATGGTTTGTCTATATTTCTCATTTACTTAATTCCTTAATCACTTACTGTTGCAGCAGGCCGCTTGTTCATCCGGGCTACCCAGCTAGCTTAGACCTGAAATAATCACACAGAAACTGTATTAATTAGAACATTGCTTGGCCATTAGCTCTAACTTCTTATTGGCTAACTCTTACATATTGATTTAACCCATTTGTATTAGTCGGTATATCACCACAAGGCCATGGCCTACTAGCAAAATTTCAGCACATCTATCTCCAGCGGCAGCTCTATGGCATCTCTCTCTCTCTCTGCCTTCCTTCTCCCAGCATTCAGTCCAGTTTTCCCCACCTACCTAAGTTCTGCCCTATCAACAGGCCAAGACAGTTTCTTTATTCATTAACCAATAAAGCAACATATAGACAGAAGGACCTCCCACACCGACTTACATTAAAATGGACTTAGGGGTTTTTATTTTATAGATTTTGCTAAATTCTCTTAGTACTGTATTCATTGTATTTCTCAAAGCTTGTGATCTCTGGCCATCAGTGCTCTTCCAGTGGCCCCTGTGTCTTTTTGACATAATCTAACCATTATGGGAATTTACTAACCCATCCTGTGTATTTCCTTCTCAGACCTAGAATCAACTGATCTCCCAAGAAGCCCTTCTTCTCTTCTCTTCTCTTCTCTTCTCTTCTCTTCTCTTCTCTTCTCTTCTCTTCTCTTCTCTTCTCTTCTCTTCTCTTCTCTTCTCTTCTCTTCTCTTCTCTTCTCTTCTCTTCTCCAAAGAGTAATATAAAAACCCAGAGCCAAGCACTAGGTGGGCTCATGAGTACTGGGGCACTGCAGCTGATAATGCATGTGTTGTAACTGGGAAGGCTCTTTATGTAGCACTGATCTATTCCCAAGAGAATGTTGCACACCGAAGACACTCAATTTGGAGATTGTTTTCTTCTTGGCAAAACTGGCCTTTGGGCAAAAAACTACCCATGCCTCAACCACTGACAAAATGCACGGTGTCCAGACTAGACAAGCAGGATACAAGCAAAAAGACTGCCAGATCTTGCCAAGACAGGGTAAGACAATTTTGAAAATTTTCTTGCCTCTGAAAATGGTCTGTCAGTTACTCTCAGCCTCAGCCAAATTTGGTTGCCCCAGTGTTGCAAATAAGACTTTAGGTGATTGCCCAGGTAGCTGGTTGTCTCTGTCATTTTTTTGCACATTTTGGAAGTTGCTTGATTGCACTTCCTGTTTACTCAAGTAGTATTATTTCCCTTCTCAGGTCTTTGATGGGATTGAAGACTAGATAGTCATAGGTTTCCTCTCATGACTTAGCCAAGAAATTTTTAATATAAGACTTAGACTCTTTAGGATAGGATAACTATTGAAACATTTAGCATATGTTTCTTGCTTGACATTGTTCATGCTGGTTGTAATTCTAATTTTTATGTATATTTTTGCTCCTTCTTTTCCCTGTGCAATACTTGATGTTTGTTCTTATTGTATATAGTTTTGTATTGGGTTTGAAACTCTCTTATTTAGACAAAAGGGGGAGATGCTGTGGGAACTCCTTCAACCAATAGCCTACGTCCACTTTGGGCGTGATCTCATGTGCTGTAAATGCTGATGAAAAGTGTGCATGGGCCTCTTGGCTGCTGGATTTGGTTCCAGTTCCCAGCACACACAGAGAACTGCAGATAGCTACTCTTTCTGCAAGTTTATCCCCAGATAAATAAACCTTTGTTATATTCCATTTAGGGCTTCTGTGAAACTCTTGAATGCCAACACTTTATAGCTTGCAAGACTTCATATTTTGAAACTCAAAGCTGTTCTCTGCCATCTTGGCCTCCCTGCTTCCTTTCCCTATACCTGTTTCCATGCTACTCATAAGCCTTTCTTTCCCTTCTGATCTGCACCTTAATAGAGGTGTTGATCCCCAAGGTCTCCTACCCGGGATGGGCTGATGACAGGATTCAGCCAGTGGAGGCACCTGGAGGCAGTTTTCAGACACACACATGTGTGCACGCACACACACCCACACCCACACACTGCTTCCCTAGCTCCAGATTTTGTTTGACATTCGAACTGTGATTCCAACATATAACTCATTCTTTGGACTCTGGGGATGTCACTTCTGTCCTTGTTTCTACTGGATAAAGGGGTCACTCACTTCTGACTGTGATTTTTCTGACCCTTGTGGGACCCATTTCTTCTATCATATAAGTAACCGTTTCTTGGAATAAACTCTCTCTTTAAAGCACTGGGAGCTTCTACCATTCCCAGCGGGATGCTGAGCAGGCCTCTTGGGCATGGGCTGAGGCAGACCATCATGGTGGCATCAGGAGCATGTGGCAGAAGAAGGTGCTCACCTCGTGACAGTTGGAAGGCAACAAGCAGTGATGGAGGAAGGTCATTGGTTAAAAAATAAAGAAACAGCTTGGCCCTCATATTAGAACATAGGTGGGTGGAGTAAACAGAACAGAATGCTGGGAGGAAGAGGAAGTGAGCTCAGAGGCCATGCTCCCCTCTCCCAGGCAGATGCAATGCAGCCAGCCGCCAGGCCAGACATGCTGAATCTTTCCCAGTAAGCACACCTTGGGGTGCTACACACATTATTAGAAATGGGCTAGTCCATGTGCAAGAGTTAGCCAAAAAGAGGCTAGATATAATGGGCCAAGCAGTGTTTAAAAGAATACAATTTGTGTGTTGTTATTTCTGGTGTAAAGCTAGCCATGCGGGAGCCGGGTGGGACGAAAAGCAGACTCGCAGCTCCTACTACAAAGCAGGAAAATATTCGCCCTTCAAACTTCTGTCCTTAGCGAATTACATCTTCCATTCAGCTATACACTCAGCTTGCTCAGGGTCCACCCACCACTCAATATTGCCACCAACTAGGACAAAGCCTTCAACACGTGAGCCTTTAGGGGAGGACACTTAACTAACCAACCCATGACAGGCTGGTAACTCCCTAGGACTTCCAAGCGTCCACAAATCTCTGAACAGCTCCATGGGTCCCCACGGGTGTCTCCTCAACTTCAGTGTGCAGTTGAGGGGAGTTGCTGGTGAGGTATGCTGCATGGCTTTTCCAGGGGGGATGTAAACAAGTGTCTATTCACCCCAGACAGGACACCAGCAACACAAAGAAATGATTCCTTCCAACTCTAGATCAGTGAACTAGTGAGTTCACTGGGGTCAGCTGCAGGAGCGCCCATGACTCAAAAGCAGCTGCATTGATGAAAAGGCCACCCCAGCATGCTGACAGCTGAGGAAAGCCAGGTCTCTGAGCTCCCAGCACAACTTGCAGGCAGCTCATGGATCAGAACCCCTCCCCCAGCTATTATTGCTGCTTATGTAAGTCTGAGGGGCCTTGTGTGTCTCTTAACTTTGAGCCTGGGAATTACCAGGAGGGAATGCATCTATTTGGAGAAATGGCTACACAACAGGGTATCAGCATTATTTGTTAGCACAGCACTGCTAGAATTTATTTATTTATTTTTGAAATGTGCCAGGAGGATGTGAGGCAGGCATAGAAGGCATAGAAGTGTTTAGTATTCCCCTATGCCCTGGAATCATGGTGTTCACAAATGTGTGTGTATGTGTGTATATTATATATATAGGTGTGTGTGTGTATATATATATACATACATATATATGTATAGAGATAGATAGATAGATAGATAGATAGATAGATAGATAGATAGATAGATAGATAGATAGTTTTGAGACAGAATCTCTTGTAGACCAGGCTAGTCTCAAACTCATTATGTAGTTTCGGATGACCATGAACTCCTAAGCCTCCTGCCCCCTCCTGAGTGTTGGGATGACAGGCATGCTACCAGGGTGTATGTGGCACCAGTTTATATGACGCTGGGAACCAAACCCAGGTCCTGATGTAGGCTAGGCAAGCAGCCTACCAACTGAACCCTAGGCTGCCTGTCTTGTTTCTTATTCTTCTTGAGCAATCTTTCTCTCAAGGTTTCAAAATCTACCTTATACTTAGTTTGCTTTGCGTTTAAAAATAAGTTACTGGAACCACTAATGTCCCTTACTTTGAAAATTCTCTCTGTGGGGAGCAAAGATTTTTTTAGATACTTTATAACCAAGACAGACACTAGACAGTCTCCATATTGGCTGATTTTTAATTTTTTATTTTTTATTTATTTTGGTTTTTCGAGATAGGCTTTCTCTGTGGTTTTGGAGCCTGTCCTGGAACTAGCTCTTGTAGACCAGGCTGGCCTCGAACTCACAGAGATCAGCCTGCCTCTGCCTCCCAAGTGCTGGGATTAAAGGCCTGCGCCACCACCGCCCGGCTGGCTGATTTTTCTAAAACCAAATTAATGAGTGATATTAAACACAAAATAATGGCAAGCTTGAGCAAATACAACTTTCTAGAAAACACTACAGGGGCAATCATTTTAAGTAAACAAATATTCCTTACCGCAAACAATTTCACAAGTGTAATTTCCCCCAACACATTGCACCTGTCAATGGTGCAAGTCAAGAGACCTGAAGGAAAAGTGTTGAAATTAAATTCAGTGGTCAGGGAGTGTTGCCTTTGGAAGCAATCCCAAATCCAGCTACAAAATGAAAACCCGCTTAATTTAAATACTACTGTAATTCCTTTGCTTACAGACCTAGAGCTCTGCCTTCTCAAGCCCTTGTGCTCACTCTTGGCACTCAGGGTCTCTGTCATTGACCCTTCTGACACAGAGTCGTAGTGATAGTAACTCAAGCCGAGACAAAGCTCAGGAGGAGGGCTGTCTTAAGTGTTTGCCCATCTAAGCTTACCCCGCCCACTCCGGCCCTCAGGGCCTTGGCCCCGCCCACTCCCACCCTCGGGGCCTTGGCCCCGCCCACTCCCACTCTCACGGCCTTGGCCACCCTCACAGGAAGCTGCCGTTTCCCAAGACTAAGGAGAAAAACTGCTGGAGCCCAGTAGAGGGGCTTGAGCAGAGCAAGCCGAGGGTGCTGCTCCGTTGGGACACCAGGAGCATTTTAAAGCCCGGAAAATAGAGGCTGTCAGGGCCCCAGAACGGGCACTAGAACCTGCATAGCTGTGTCTCATGCGGCAGAGTAAGAGTCACATCGCTCTGGGGTTTCCTTTATAAGGTATTGACCTCCGTCTCCTATACCATCACCTTGGGAGTTAAGATTTTAACAGGGTTGTTTGGGGAGACACAAACATTCAAATCAAAGCGGTTTGGGTTTTTTGTTTTCTTTTGTTTGTTTGTTTGTTTTTGAGAAGCATGCTTAGTTTACTGCAGTTTGCCCTCCAATTTGCTGGGCAGTAAAATAAACGAGCAATTAAATTTATTTATATTAAAGTTTCTGAGAGTTTGGAAAGATGGAAAGAAGCTAATTGGGCAAACCCCTGACCTCAGAACAGTGACCCTAGAGTGTGCGTTTGTCATAAAACAGTCACTAGAGACCACAGCTGTAAAGGGTCCAGAAGTTGTAGCAGGTGTCAAGTGACCAGATGTAGCTGCTATCTGACTAACAGACAATCGCGTCTCTTTCATGGGTGTGGGTGCTGTACATAACACTTACCAGGTGAGCTGTAGCCTTAGCCTCTCACATAATTTTTAATTGTAAAGACACTATCAACAGTCAGAGTAATAGTAATATGTAACATAATAGTAATAAGTAATATCAACAGTCAAAGTAATAGTAATATGTACTATAGTAGTAATAAGTAATATCAACAGTCAAAGTAATAATACACATATGGCTTATCAGAGACAGCAAACAAACAAACAAAAGCTTTTAGAAAAGTAATTCAAAGTTGAGTAGAGTGGCAAACTGAACTCTGAAGATGCCACAATACCACTCAGGACAGGAGTCCCCAGGGGAACACCGCACAGGGAAGGATTCCTCATGGGAACTAAGAGGCAGCCTTATACAGTGTAAGTTCCGTGTTGGTTCAGGCACTGTGGGCCTTTAGACAAATCAACCCCCACCCCAAGCTTACTTTCCTCCTGCGTAACTTGAGAGCTAATGAGTTAATCCTTCCACGAGTGCTTTGCAGCAAGCCTGGCCTGTCTGTGCTGTGATTAACAGCCATGCAACGGGCATCTGTGAGATCCTAGCTACTGCCCGAGTGCTCAGCATGGTGGAGATGTGTACCAAGATGAGTACTACATACACCCTGGCTCCCGACTGGCCTGGTCCCTTTTCTAGCACACATACTCCAGCCCTTCCTGTGAGCCACGTGCCTCGGTTCCCCACCCCCATCTCTGCTGTCTGAACTAAGTGGACATCAGACTCAAACATGGCCCATAAGATGTTATATAAACCAGAGACTGACAAATTATGGCCCTCAGTGCCAAATGTACCCACTGGTTGGTTTTATAAAATCAAATATTATATGAACAGCTCTATGCCTGTCAAGTTGGGCATTGTCCTTAGCTGTTTTTGCTCCACAAAAATAGAATTGAATTAAATGACCATGACAGACACCATAGGCATATAAAATTTCTTGTTCCCTTGCAGAAAATCACAGATTGGTACCTAAATCTTGTAATCATGTGTGGTGGTTTGAATAAGAATGGCCCCCATAAACTGGACAGTGGTGGTGCACACCTTTAATCCCAGCACTGGGGAGGCAGACGGAGGCAGATTTCTGTGAGTTCGAGGCCAGCCTGGTCTATAAGAGCTAGTTCCAGGACAGGCTCCAAAGCTACAGTGAACCCTGTCTCGAAAAAAAAAAAAAAGAATGCCCCCCCATAGGCTCACAGATTTGAATGCTTAGTCACCAGGCAGTGAAACTGTTTGAAAAGATTAGAAGGATTAGAGGGTGTGTGACCTTGTCAGACAGAGCAGGTGTGGGCTTTTTGGAGGAAGTGTGTCCCTGATGGTGAGTTTTGAGATTTCAAAAGCCCAAGCCAGGCCCAGTGTCTCTTTCTCTGCTTGTGAATCAGGATGTCGCTCTCATCTGCTGCTCCAGAACCTTGCTGGCTACCAGCCTCCTGCCATGACTGTAATGGATTGATCCTCTGACACTGTACATAAGCCCCCATTAAACGTGTTCTTTACAAGAGTTTCTGAGGTCATGGTGTCTCTTCACAGGAATAGAACGCTGGCTAAGATATCATGTTTAACAGTTGTGAATTAAAGAATAATCATAAGGAGAACCAAAAACAAACCGAGATGAGGGATCTGCAGAGAGAAGGGACAGCCAGCCAGAGAGGAGCAGCTCAGATGGGGAGGGTGGGCAGAACCGAATCAGCTTCCTTAAACAGCGCCTGCAGCTGTTGGAGGCAGTGCTCACGTCCCCTCTATGGCCCTTCCAATAAGACCCCCACCTGTGCTCATGAGACGAGAGCAGGATTTCCTGAGCACCAGAAGGTGCTCGATCCAAGAGGAAGCAAGACAGAAGCCACTAGGTGTTTGATGACCTGATTTTAAAAGCCACAGCTTGCGGTTTCCATAGCAATGCTACTGGTGAAGGTCAAGCTCATTTATAGGGCAGTCCAACACTGGACCTGAATAGGGGAAGTTTCTGGAACCATCTGGGGACTTCCTAATATCCAGGATGCCCCTCTGGATTTCCCACACGGGATTCACCTATCTCCTCACTCCTCTATGAATCAACCCTTCTACTTTTGACTAAGACATGAGACTACACAGTTACTTGCCCTATCTCCTCCTACCAGGGGGTTTGAGGGCCTGCCCTACCTAGGCCTTCTTTGCAACCTGTGTCTCCTGTTACAGTGTGAGCATGGATTCAGTCATCTGGGTAGGGCCTGTTTTGACATTTACACCTTGCTCCCTGGTGATCCCTCAACCACAGTTTAGGAACCACCTTTAGGATAGAGGGTGTGATATCCATCAACCTCCTTTAGTCTCCAAGTTGATTTCACTCATCTGATGGCTAGATGGGTACCCCCTTCCTCCCTCACTACCCCATGTATATCCCCACCAAAGCTGCCTTCAAAGCTAGTCAAGAGTATGTACACTCTCCTTCTCAACCACCGAACAAGATCTTCAGAAGGGAAGCATGCATAAGACTTTATGGCAATGTGTGGCTGCTTTTGAAGTCTGTGGTCACTGATTTAAAGTTGAAGACAGTCACCCAGCTAGTGTTTTTCTCATGCGACTATGGTATAGATGTGGAGTAAGAGGCCCACTGGCTCAATTAAAGACAGTAAAGACAGTCAAGGAGGTTAGTGGTCATGGTAATTTGAATAAGGAATACCCCCTCCCCCCACAGTCCTGTGCCTTTGAATACTTGGTCTGCAGTTGGTGGTGCTCTTTGGAGAGACTTAGGTGGTGTGGCCTTGCTGGAGGAAGTGTGTCATTGGGGTTGGGTTTTGAAAGCTTAAATCCTCTCCTCATTCCTAGTTTGGATCTTTTTTTTTACTATATATACACACATATTATATTTTTTATTTTATTTATTCTTTGAGAATTTTATACATGTATCCAATGTAATTTGATTATATTCACTTCCACTCCTTCCTCTAACAGCTCTGGGTCCATCCCCTAGTCCTCTCCTTCCCATGTCCTGTGCTCCACCACTGCACTGAGTTCAATTGGTGCTGTCCATACGTCCATGGCTGTGGGGCCGTCAACTGGGGAAATGGTCAACCTACCAAGGACATTTGGTGGAGGAGATTTCAAGACAGCCTAATATGTACTTTGTCACATGGTTATTAGCAATCATTTTGATGCAGATCTACAATAAAAAGAGTAATCAGGGCAAAAAGAAATCTATAGTTTGAATAGAAAAGGGGCACCAAGAAATTTAATGTTGGAGCCAAGGCTTGTGCTGAAGAGATAAAGATATCAAGACAAGGCCTGATCTGTGTTTGGGATAAAGGGAGAGAACCCTCAAGGCAAGACGTCACTCAACCAAAATTCCAACTTGTGAAAGCAAAAGGCTTAAGGGATTTTCTACTTCTACAAATCAATAATAAAGGGATGGGCCTGTAAAGGGGATCAGGTGCCACCCTAAGCAGGCAGTCAAACTAGGCAATGTCACATGTGGTTCTGGCTTTAGAGTCATGAGGGATAGGTGAATAAAGGGTTGTGGTATCCTCCTCTGTGGCTAAGGAAAGCCACTGAGGCAGGCATGTAGCAGAGGAGTCCTGCATGGAGGCCTGGGGTGAAGCTGCAGAAGCAAAGCCTGGATTGCACTGGAGACGCCAAGATGTTGAAAGTGCCAGCCAGAGTCATGGGCTATCTGCTAAGGAGAGATGCAGGCAGGGGATGGAATAAGCCTGAGAGACTAGTAGCAAAACTAGAAGGGTGGAACCACCTAAATTGCTTGACATCAA
Source organism: Microtus ochrogaster (assembly GCF_000317375.1). Taxonomy (NCBI): domain Eukaryota; kingdom Metazoa; phylum Chordata; class Mammalia; order Rodentia; family Cricetidae; genus Microtus; species Microtus ochrogaster. Next base: position 159,040 of record NW_004949195.1, read on the forward strand.
ACATGGAGCTACAAGATTTGAAGTTTGAACTGCTGGGTTTTGGTCTTACTTTGGTCCGATATTTCCTGACTATGCCCCAATTCTTCCCTTTTGGAATGCGTCTTAGTTACTATTCTATTGCTGTTGATGAGACACCAGGACCAAGGCAATTTGTAGAAGAGTTTGTTTGAGGGTTAGAGTTTTGAAGGGTTGGTGAGCATGACCATGATGGTGGGGAGCATGGCAGCAGGAGGGAGGCGTGGCACTGGAGCAGTAGCTGAGAGCTCACATCTCAGCCCACAAATACAAGGCAGAGGGAGCTAACCTGGAATGCCATGGGCTTTGGAAACCTCAAGGTCCACCCCAGTGACACATCTCCTCCAACAAGGCCATGCTTCCTAATCCTTCTCAAATGGTTCCACCAACTGCAGGCCAAGCACTTAAATATATGAGCCACTTCAAGACTGTACAAGACTATGGGGACTTTGGAGTTGAAGTAAATGTATTTTGCATTATGATATGGCAACAAGCTAATGGAAGCCAGAGAGTACAGTGTGGTAGTCTGAATGAGAATGCCCCTGGAGGCTCAGGTGTTTGGCCACTTGATTCCTAGTTGGTTCCAACTGTTTGGGAAGGATTAGGAGGTTTGGTATTATTGGTGGAGATTACCACTGGGGGTTGATTTTGAGGTTTCAAAAGACTCGTGTCATTTCTGGTGTGCTTTTCTGTCTCGGCTTTCTATTGGCAGATCAAGATGTGAGCTCTCAGCTGTTCCTGCTGCCACGCTCCTCCATCACGGATTCTAACCCTCTGGAACCATAAACCCAAGTAAATGCTTCATTTTATGAGTTGCATTGATTGTCGTCTTTTGCCATATCAATAGGAAAGCGAGACAACTCTTTAGCTGTGGATGGACACTCGTGTCCTCTTCTACTTCATGCTGAGGTATCAGCTGGCTTGATCTTGAATGGACCTTGTGCCGGTGAATACAGTGCTGAGAGTTCATGGGTCCATTTGTTCACACCTGTGTTCCCAGGCCTCTGGCTCTTCCATCCTTCCCATCCCCTCTTCCGTTACGGTCTCTGAGCCTTGTGGGTAAGAGTTACAGTATAGGTGTTCCCTTTGTGGCCAAGGACTCCACAGACTCTTGTTCTTCGCACTTTAACTAGTTATGAGTTTCTGCATTCACTGCTGTCTGCATGAAGAAATGATCTCTGATGAAGACTGAGTGCTGCACTGTATGGTTTGTATCTTTTTTTTTTTTGAGACAGGGGTTTCTCCTACGTTTTTTTTTTTTTTTTTTTTTTTTTGGTTTTTCAAGACAGGGTTTCTCTGTGTCTTTGGAGCCTGTCCTGGAACTAGCTCTGTAGACCAGGCTGGTCTCGAACTCACAGAGATCCACCTGCCTCTGCCTCCCGAGTGCTGGGATTAAAGGCGTGTGCCACCACCGCCCGGCTTCTCCTTAGCTTTTTTGGTTCCTGTCCTGGAACTAGCTCTTGTAGACCAGGCTGGCCTCGAACTCACAGAGATCCGCCTGCCTCTGCCTCCCGAGTGCTGGGATTAAAGGCGTGTACCACCACCTCCCGGCCTATGGTTTGTATCTTAAGTGTGACCCAAAGGCCTTGCGTTAGTCGAGGCTTACAAGAAGAACAGAATTGACAGGATGAGTGTATGTGTAAATATGGATTTAGATATATAGATAGAAATTGTATGTATATGTATAACTTATTTAATATCATACTTCAAAATAATATCAGCAGCTGAATCACACCTAGGAGATGGAGAACCTGGTAGCTGCCTTGTCCTAAGGGTGGGTGCCCAGCAGGCTGAGTATATCCCACAGTAACTGTCTCACACTGGAGAGGCTGACAGTCTGGTAGTTTTTCAGTCTATGGGGTTGGGGCTTCAGGAGTCCCAATCTGGCCCTGAGATCCTGGAGGGGCCGTGGAAAGCTTCCGGTGCTCAGTCAGTTGTGAAAGCCTGGAAACACTGATTCTGATACCAGAGAAGGAGTCAGCAGCAACAGCAACAAAATAAATTAACTCAGCAGAAGAGGGAATGGCATACCACCAAACAGCAAATAATCTCCCTTCTGCCATGCCCCTCTTTATCCAGGCTGCTGCCAGAAGGGAATGCCCACATTTGGTTTCCCTACCTCAACAAGGCAATTTAGACAATCCATCAAATGGGGCCCTAAGCTCAGGTGATTCTCATTTGTAGTAAGTTGACATTAAAACCATCACAAGACCCAGTGTTGGTCTCCAATTTGGAGTTATTGGAGTTGGTGAACCTATAAGACAGCAGTTCTTAATCCTAGGAGTCAGTCAAATGACCCTTTCAAATGGGGTCCCCTAAGATCACCAGGAAACACAGATTCATAACAGTAGCAAAATTACAGTCATGAAGAAGCAATGAAAATAGTTTTATGGTTGGGGGTCACCACAACATGAGGAACTGTATTGAAGGGTCGCAGCACTGGGAAAGTTGAGAACTGTTGCTTTAAGAGGTAGGGCCTCTTGGGAAGTCTTCGGTCATTTTTTATTTGGTTTCTATTACTTTGACAACCACCATGATCAAAAGCATCCTGGGGAGGAAAAGCTCTATTTGATTTGCGGTTACAGTTCATCATCAGGGGAAACCAAGGCAGGAACACAAAGTAAGAATCTGGGGGCAGGAACTAAAATACAGGCCACAAGGGAGTGCTGATGACTGACTTGTTCAGTCTGATTTTTAATATAACCCAGGACCATGCTCTCAGGGTGGCACCACCCCCAGTGTCCAGGGACCTCCCACATCAATAATTTATCAAGAAAATTTCCTGCAGTCTTGTTTACGGGCAATCTGATGGAGACATTTTCTCAACCGAGGTTCCTCTTCCCAGACAGCTCTAGCTTGTGTCACGTTGATGAAATATAAAGCAGGGTAGTCCCTGGGGGCATGCTCTCGGGAGAGATTGTGGGACTGTGATCTCAGTATTACGTCTCTTTCGTGCCTCTGCAATGAGGGAAACGGACAGATTTCTTTGTCGTGTGCTCTCCTGTGATGGGCTGTTTAGTTCAGGCTGAAAAGAGCAGGACCAACCGATTAAGGATTAGAGCCTTGGGAAGTATGAGTTGATGACCTCAGTTCTTTATTACAATGATGGAAGGCTGTCTAGACAAGTCAGGTGATAAGTGACAGAGTAAGAGATGACAGACAATGAAAGAGAGATGGGGCCCATGTGAGACCGATGGTGAATGGTGGGGTCTTTTGGTCAAAGAACAGCTGCAGTGAACGTTTAGTCACTAAACTTGAAGGAGGGGAGAAGAGGGCCATTAAATGAGAGGCTGAACTTTGGGACTTAGAGGTCAGATGGTTACTAGTGATGACAAGTCAAGTGGGTGGTTTCCAAGAGTGTGTGGGGTTAAAGTTAATTTGAGATGAGGAGGTCAAGGAATTCAGAGGCCAAGGTATTAAGTGGACTGTTCCCTAAATAACAAGACCAGTGTTGGTGAAGATGGGCAGCCAAGCCCCGTACTCCACAGTCCTCGAGGGTTGTATAACAGCTTCCTCCAAAATTGAAACATTCCATCCTTCAGGAAAGAGTCTTAAGCAGCTAGGGAAACAGCTTAAAATAGCTTCAGGAAGTCCTTGGGACTGACCAGATTGACCTGGCCCCTCTAAGCAGTAAAAACTGCAAGGAAGACTCTGAACCGAGCCCAGCTGCCGGGAAGAGGGAAGGACACAACTTTACTGTAGAGCTGCCCACAGGCTGTGCAGTGTGCTCATATTCCCAGCTTTTGGGAGCTGTCATCCGTGCTGCAGGGGGCTTTGGTGACAAAGCTGTCATTGAGTCATTTCTGATATAAGGACCCCTTTCTGTTGTGGGATATTTTGATCGCATTCTGATGGTGAAGTTTGCTTTGAATCAGAGGGCAAAACTAGCCACTAGCTGACCAAAATTAACCATAGATGTTTTGGAGGAGTGAGAACAGATAGAGGGTCTCGGTAGGCCCTTTTGGAAGGAGGAAAGACAGACATAGGAGGTCCCTGGTGGCTTCTCTGCTGCTTCTCTGGTCATTCAGGTTCTTACCTGGATATCTGATTCCCAAGTTTTTATTGATAAGGAATAATTAGAGAAACACATCACTTTTCCTGTACTGCTGTAAGCGACCCCAATAAAACTCAACAGTCAAGTTGGACTTCAGCAGTATCCATACTTTGGTTTGTCATGGGTTCCCTGTCTGAGTTGGGTAGATGTGTGTGTGGCATCTTCCCAGGGAAACTTTTGTCACCCAACATCAAGTGACAAGGGCACTAACAGTAGCAACACCAAGAGGGTGGCAGGTTCTTAATCTGGTGGCATCAGCTCCAAAGGGACTTTGTGTAGCATCTGTAGGGACATGGGTCTTCGGTCTCTCCCTAAGTTCCAGAAGGGTTTTATATTTGTGGGGCCACCAGGAAGTTAGTGACCCAGGGACAATTTGCAACGGTCCCTCAGACTAGAGGGGGCTTCCAGGCACTAGGAGCTCTATAAGAGCTTGTAGATAGACGCTGTGGAAGTGTGGTTCCTGCGCAAAGCACATCCCAGGTCCACCCCAGACCTGCAGCACTGGCAGTCACGGGCTGGAGGTCCTGAACCTGTGTTCTAGTAAATTCTCCCAGCTGAAGTCTCACAAGAGAACATGGTCCCTGAGTTAGAGCAACAGAGAGGGAGCAGATTGAGCTGCCTCTCAGTGGGGGAACGATGAAGTCAGGGTGGTGGAGTGGGGGTGGGGAAAGGGGGAAAATCAGATTTCCCGGAAGAGGAAGTGGGCAGATGGCAGTGTCCCACATGGCGATGGGGTGAGGAGGCTGAAGGTGCAGGTCCACAGGGCAAGGGCAAAGATGCCGTTAGCTCATGGCACAGAACTGAGACGTCCCCAGAAGTCGGCTGGAAAGTGGAAATCTGAGTCAGACCCACATCCTGCCATGGCTCCTGGCTGAGCCCTAAGATGGGCTCCTGTCACAAAGCTGCGTAGGCCGCTGTGATGACATGGATGCCCCCAAATACTAATCCTGTGTATCCTAGCTCGCCCCCAAGTGCTTTGAGAACAAAGAAAGAAGACTAGCTATCAGGATCACATCTGTATCCCCAAGAAGCGGAGGCAGAAGGGTTACAAGTTCTGAGCTCACCTAGGCTATGTAGCAAGGACCCTCCTCCTCCAACAAACTGAAAAGGAAAACAAATAGAGAAAAAGAGATTGAGGGAGGGAGGGAAGAAAAAGGGAGAGGGAAGAGGAGAAGGAAGAGAGGGAGGGAGGGGGAGGAAAGGAGAAAGGGAAGAAGGGAGTAGGGAGAGAAGGAAAGAGAAAGGAAGGGAAGGAAGGAGATGGGAGGATAACAGTCTATAAAGCCTCCTATGGAGCACAAAGACCTAAATTTAATCCTCAGAACTCAGGCAGCAATTGGGGTGTGGTGGCATGTGCTTATTATCTCAGAGTTGGAGAGGGGGAGACAGGAGGAGGCCCCTTCCTTGGCCAGCCTAGCCTGAGCAGGGAACCCAGGTCCCAGGGAGAGACCCTGTCTCAAAAAATAAGGTGAAGAACTCCTGAGGAAAGATACCTGAGGTTGACCTCTAGCTTCTTTAATAATCATATGTACATATGTTTAGACCCCTTTCTACTCACACAAAGAAAGAGGTGGACAGATTCAAATCTGTCCTAAGTGTAATTTATTAATGGAATCATTGATAGAAGTATGGTCCTTGGAGGCAGCGAGAAAGATGAGTCTCTGAGCATTGGTTTTAAAAAGGTCATATAAAATGCACAGACATGACTCATCCAAGCCACACTCCCTGGTTTATCATGACCTAATATCAAAAAGTCAAGAGTCCGTACATTCCTGGCTTGGAACTCCACATGTCCACTCCAGTGGTTATATCTACTTACAATACACTTGGAGACTCGTCTAAGAAAGCATTGTCCAGGATGACGGGGGGCAATTTTAACAGTCAGACTCAAGACGGCAAAAGTTAGGTCAGCATGGACCCCACAGTCCGGTGAAGGCGCCTGTGTGCCTTGAGACATGGTGGAAGAGCCCAGAGCTTGGATTCCAAAGGCTCCATCCCCCAGGGCGAAGCCGCTTCCTGGCAAGTCATCTCACCCTTGACATGGGATTTCAACATCCGTCTTAAATGTCTCCAGAGTCAAAGGAGCCAGAGAGACTCAGAATGTGGTGTTAGTCCTCCATCAGGCAGCATTTGAAACATTCCGAGAGTTCTTCCGGTATCGGTGGGGCACACAGGAGAAACCACAGCCCTTAGGAAGCTGAGGCATGAGAACACAAATTCTACATAGCACGATCTCCCCATCAAGAAAAAAAAAAAAGGCCAGAAAAAGTCTTTTTGCTATTGTCAGCTGCCCACTGGCTACAAGTAACAGCCATAGGAAGGCAAACTGCGCTTGTAAGCATTCTCCAGCCCAGCTTTGATGAGATCTCTCTTTAAACAGGACTCTGTCTATAAAAGTGTAAGTTCCTCTTGGGAAGTAACACTTTTACAAAATACCAACCCAGCATTTATTTATCACCCTCCACATGCTGGTGTCCCATATCTGCCCACGTACATCCCCTGAAGAATCTTGGATGCTCATATTTCTGGGCTCATTTTCCCAATAAGGACAACAACGCTCAGGGGTCGGGGATTTGTCCACAGGTACAGAGCTGGGGAACCACGGCGGCAGGGGTCGGGGATTTGTCCACGGGCCCTGGCTCTGTTTCATCTGTTGCTGATGCTGTGAGCTCTGCCCCGGCAGCAGCTGTGCCTTGGACTCAGGATGCTTAGTCTGGGGAAAGTAGCTTAGGTAGGAACTGTGATGAGGTCACAGAGACCTCCTTCGGAGTTGAGGACTGGCTCCAGCCAGTTGGACCAAGGCTTGAAAACTCTTCTCAGACATTTTGCTCGTCCACAATTTTAACTCCAAGCACCTTTCAGGAGTCCCTGAGCCTTGATAGCACTAATATTCACCAAGCCTTTGGTGGTGATGTCTTCCCACAAAGCTATCAGAAGAGAGCAGGCCCTGGGAAAGCCTCAGAAGCAGGAAACCCGTCTCTGTCCCTTAACCTACACAACAGGAGCTCAAAGGCCGACCTGGCCCTGGGGCGCTTCTCCAGAAGACTCCAGACAGTCTCTGTGCACAAGGACATCATCAGGCCTGTGAACTTTGTTGCTGACTGGAGAGATAACAGAGGCATTTCCAGGCTGCGGAACTAATGATATTAGTTTGTGACACAAGAGACAACATAGTGTGTGTTCTTTTGTCTCACAGCACAGAGGCTCAGGACCTCGGCCACAGAGCTGGACAGGGGACCTGTACAGAGGACCCAAGCCTTAGCCTCCCTCAGGAGAACTACCCCACACAGCAGGATGTGGTGACTCATGCCCATAACATCTTCGCACTTGAGAAGATGAGGCAGGAGGATCGCCGCAAGTTCGAGGACAGCTCAGGCTACTGACTGAGACCTTATTTCAATGTCCTTGCCTCACCTCACGAAACAAAAGTTCACCCCCAACAAAACCACATAGATTCCACAGAGTGCTGGCATGCTCTGGGTGAGCGTGGCCTCTGTTGAGACTGATTCTGATCACCTTTCCCTGACGGTCTCCCGAGGGCCACTCTCCTGGGCCTCGTGGCCTGGTGGCAGCGTGGGGATGTACAGGTGAGGTGAGAGGAACTGTTTGGGAGGGATGAGGAGGCGTGGCATTGCTGGAGGAGGTGTGTCACTGGGAGTGGGCTTTTGGTTAAAACAAACAAACAACAAAAAACCCAGGGCAGTCCTAGTCTTGTTCTTCCTCTGCCTGAAACTCGTGGATGGATGTAAGTGCTCAGGTAGAGTCCCAGTGCCAAGTCTATCAGCTGCCAACCTTTCCGCCATGATGACTGGTCACAGACTAGCTCTCTGTCAGCCGTTCCCCAATCAAATTGCCTTCATCACGGTGTCCCCTCATAGCAATAGGACAGTACCTAAGACACATGTTTGTGATGTTACTGGCATTTTTAACATTTATTAATTGATAAATAATTGAACATTTATGGGAGTGCGATGTGGTTCTTTAAAGTATATATATATACTTTAAAGAACCACATCGCACTCCCATAAATGTTCAATTATTTATCAATTAATAAATGTTAAAAATGCCAGTAACATCACAAACATGTGTCTTAGGTACTGTCCTATTGCTATGAGGGGACACCGTGATGAAGGCAATTTGATTGGGGAACGGCTGACAGAGAGCTAGTCTGTGACCAGTCATCATGGCGGAAAGGTTGGCAGCTGATAGACTTGGCACTGGGACTCTACCTGAGCACTTACATCCATCCACGAGTTTCAGGCAGAGGAAGAACAAGACTAGGACTGCCCTGGGTTTTTTGTTGTTTGTTTGTTTTAACCAAAAGCCCACTCCCAGTGACACACCTCCTCCA